>NW_008751837.1:929938-972910 GCF_000715545.1 Opisthorchis viverrini
CAATGGTGGTGTTCCGGTCGTGAACATTCTCAGGCCCACTACGCTGGTCGTCTGTTGCTAAGCCATGTTAGGTGGGAGCCGTGTTTCGTGGGAGCCGTGGTTCGTGGGAGCCGCCAACTCACCTACTTTCCGGACGTGTCGAACCCATGGTGACCTTGGGGATGCGTCACTCTCTGCACGTGTACTTTTTCTTCTGTCTGGGGGCGCCCTGACGGCAGGGTAAATTAAAACCCAAAACGAAGTCAAGAATAATTGTACAACACTTCCTGTGTACGATGTAAGCGGCGACAACTTTCTGGAAATTCTGACGCCTTCTGGATGCGGCATTAGCTACCGACATTCGGCCAATACTGGGTTAGAGTGGCTGTTGAGCGTGTAGCGACCCAGTCACCCACATACTTGACTGTTCAGCTCAGCCGCTCACTGGATCGTGAGGCTTGTCTTTTTCTCATACGCACAAACACGTCGCATTAAGCTGACTCATCGGACATCGATTGTCCGCACCGCCTAGTCAGCGTAGCAACCACTCATGTGCCGACGCGCCCACATACACGCACTGGGACCTACATAAAGGCAAACCGAACCCAGTCAAAACACAGACTCGCGCGCGCGCAGGGAGCAGGACGTCAACCTCTCCACAAGTCCACGGACAACCATGGAACACGTGTAGCAGCCAAACTGCGGAGAAAACACGTTACCACCGTCAGGACTTTCACCAAGGGACTCTCACATACGATAAGTTCCTTTTTGACTTGCTCCCATTTCACATTGTATTTATTTTATACGTGTCGCAACCATGTTAAAAACTTCTATTAGTGCACATTCACCTTCTGATTTGTATTATGGCTATCACTACCTGTGCACTAATAAGTGCAGACCTTTTACGAAGCAGTAGTATCACTACCTTTCACTTCCACGTAAACTGTCAACAAAATTTCAAATGGCTTGTCCTCTGATCATGATGGTTTTAAAGATATCTTGTGATGTTTTTTAGGGCGGATCAATCTGCGAATACATCCATAGTGTAAGGATATATTGAAATAATTACTGGTAATCGATCGCAGGGTCCGCAGATTATTTTATGCGGAAATGAACTCAAAAACTGCATGATGAACCAAATTAACGAGATGATTATGGCAGGGTTTGAATGAAACAACAGAGCAGATCGCTTGGCATGATGTGCGTTTTAAGGCCATAAACTAAGCGCACTGATGAAGCCTATAGAAAAAAGTGGCATTGCTAAAGCTTGTTGGTGGCGTTCGTCAGAAAATTTCTATGCTTAAAGTTGATTTTTTGGAGCCTTCATACAACTTTATTGAGATGAATGACCGATAACATAAGAAGCAGTCAAAGAAAGATAGGACAATAAAATGGAATGGAGACAGTGCAAACAACAGTTCGTTTCCGCTGGAATTGCAGTACGCTCCATTATCTGAATTTTGTATTACACGCATATAATCTAATTCGCCAACTTGGCTTCCACAACAAGACGTTCAGCATCTGCTACGACTTTCCGAGCACGGGAGCTGTTGTCACATATTCTAATTTGGATACACGCACATCCAAGTCCACACACAACTGGTAGAGGCGATGCTAATAAGATGCAAATGGGTGCTGTCAGTAAAAACTCCGGCAAGCGATTTAGCTACAGGCGTTCTATACGATACGTTCGTTTTCCAAACACTACTGCCACCAAAAGCAGTCAATCGAGAGGAGCACCAAACGGTGAGCCACAACCCTGAAGCAAATAATGCAAATCTCTGTGTTTTTTGAAACTCTAACAAACCATATTCTTCCATCTTAGTCCATGACTTAACTTCCGACAGGTAGGCTTTGGGCGTGGAAGGCTACCTAATTGCTATCTTGCTCACAGTTTTATAGCCATACTAGCTCTCAGTATGGTATCCTCAAAATGCGACCAGTTCAGGCTTCTCAGAATGTTTAAGCAAACCGCACACTGCGTCCTTCGGTAGAGCACGTGAAAAAATATAGTCATATTTTTAATTCTTTTCATTCATGAGCTCTCTGGGAACAGTAAAATGAAAATGATTAGAGCCTAAGGTATCTAGATAAAGTTATTATACATAGGACTTGATTGGGCTTACTCTAATCGGTCTCTGTGTGCTGTGGAATATATTATTCCATTTTTGCATTCTTTAATATTAGGATAATGAAAATCTTGACTTTGGTGGAATCGTAAAAACTCAACTCTTATCTACACCACAGCTCTGAGATATCCACTTATTTCGGAACGATGAGACGAAAGAGTAAGGTCTTTAATGACTGCCTGCCAAGGCGAAGTGTTTTTTCAGCGTTTAAGGTTAACTTCGATACTCATCGGGGACTTGGGATTATGAAGACTGTGTTTTAAGGTGATGAGGTGCACACTTTGCGTAGAGAAGAGGTGCTACGCAATAGAATATTGATCATATGCTAAGAGCACTAATGAAGGTACTGTGAAGCCGATAAAAATGACTGGGTGGGCATTTTTGTGAATTATCGAATAAAAAAATGAACCTTGTTTGTTAGCGAATATACACTCATTTGCAAACTTATTTGGTTTTTCGGGAGACTCACCCGAAACCCAGCTTAATCGCTCGTTTGTGATGTTTCCAGGCGACTGAATGTGCTGAAACCAGGCCACTTCATGGTTCAGTCGCTACGATATTCGAGGTAACACGGTGCATTTATATTCGTCCTGCACTACTCATAAGATTGCTGACAATTCGTAGACAGCCCACGACAGGTTTTGCCATCATGGGGCTCATCAGGTAGGCGCAGTTATCGAGGTTCCATCAACCTTATGTTCTACTTGAAACCAACTGCACCAGGTAGACAGCCCACGACAGGTTTTGCCATCATGGGGCTCATCAGGTAGGCGCAGTTATCGAGGTTCCATCAACCTTATGTTCTACTTGAAACCAAACTGCACCAGGTTAGCGAAATATACTCCTTATTTACTAGAATCATATGACATCAGTGAGGTGAGAAAGTGAGTCTTCCCAACCATTTCAGTAATGAACTTCAGAATAGCTGTCATTAGGGCGTGACGATCACACGACATGTCCGCCATGTCGCGCCTGCTATACTGTTAATAGTTCTTTTAGAGCAATAAAATCTTCACAGTCTTAAGTGGCTAAACCGTTCAATGTGTGATACAAATTACAGTTGTCAGTTTTTGTCTTGAAATTTTCCACTAAATCTATGAAGGTGAAACCGACGGCCAACAGCGCTGCCTGGGTTGAATAAACGGAATGGATTTATATAGTTAATCACGGAATATTTGGAATTGCAAAGTTACCAAAATTAATAGAGACTTCCAACTGAATACTCAAGCTAGTGAATTATGCGCTTCATACAGTATAGCGTTTAAACATATTTCCTTTTATTCCACCTATCCTTTTGAGTTTTATGCATTCGGTATGGAATTGGTCGTAGAGGATTTACTAAAATAAATAATACATTAGAGGATGTATCATAAGTTCCAAAAAATTAAAATGTTTCGTGATTTTAGACTAAGTACGATCAGACATCTTTTACAAATGCATGCATGCTACATGAGAAGAAAAATATTGTCAGAACGTATCCTAGCGTTAAAGAGTGGGGGACTAGATTAGCTCATGCGGTTATATTCAGGTAAGTTCTGGTGTGAGACACGTATTACCCTAGCTAAAATAAATCGTTTTCAAAATTCGCACTGGAGTGCTCCTTACTAGGTGGTGCTTTTTATGGGAAGAGCATGATTGTTCTTCCTTTTTCTTATTATAACATGACACAAAAGCAGCAAGACGAAACATGGTAAACGAACTCAGTGCAACAAATCTTTGGTACAAGGGAGGTTTCCTGCTAGCACCAACCAAAACTCAGATTGTATGGAATGCTTCATATTACCCCAGAATTCAGCACAATTTTTTGTCACAAATATCCGCAATAACTATCAAAATTTCACTGATTTAGATATACATTTTACGGTATGTTTTAATAGCCGTTTTAGAAGCTTCCAGTACGCTCTAAAATGGCTGTGATTGGGTTTCATCAAGTGAAAATCGTGCCACTTTTATCTAAATAAGGAAACAACTCTATAAGGCTTAACGACGTTAACATCCATGCTTGATGGCTACTCTAAAACGCACATAAAAAGAGGAGACTATAGGCTCGAAGCCTTGACTAGCGTTTCACTATCAGTTGCACGCAGTTATTCAAGTAGAAGGCTCTCAGAACAGAGCTAACTTCCCTGTTTGGTTTCAGTGATAGACATTGTACAACAGGAATAACCTAGCGACTCTGCATCACTTACAATCAGTACACGGGAGAGATTCTTAGGGAATGCGGCGAGTGATGCAAATCGAATCCTTGCTTGGTAGCCCATCGTCAAGTTCACCTCCATGAAAGTATGGCACGAACATAGTTACCCATTGACCTGAGCCGATTGTCCCCGCCTAGTTCCGACGAAGATTGGCCTGAGTTAATACCGCCAGCCTGCACACCCCAGCATAGTGAAGATATGCTTGGCCGAGTGAAGACTTCCAGTGTCCGCTGGTCTTAGAAAGAGTCATAATCACTCTTGGGCCCGACTTGTGACACGCAGACCAGCTGTTAGTGAACCGGAGCAAAATTTTCCTGGTCTATCGGCTATCAACGTCATAACCCGGTTACGTGTGTGCTAACAAGCAAATTTAGGCGATTCATCATCTAACCAAATCATCAGTCAAACAGCGGCCTATTCGTCTGGAGCGGATGACTATACCACCTGGTTTAAAAAACCGTAGATTACGCCGTCTTGGAATCCCATGCTGACAGTTAGCTTGCTAGTGTTGACCTGGAATATTCCCGGAGGTTGCAGGTTGGTATCATGAGCAGCAGCAAGTGCAGCAAGTCCTGTCACTCCTGGACCTACAAGACATTTCCACACACGAGGAATCCTGTCTCCCGGCTCCGTAGTCAGATAGTCCATTGGTTGCCGGTCAACCGAAAGCAGATCCGCTGAGCCAACTATGCCGCCGTCCAGACCACCAAGGACAGAAAGATACAGCGTCTGCTGTGCTCGATTGGTCGTGGAAGAATCCATGCAAAAGTGTTATATCTGCTGATTCGCCGGCCTGTGGTATCTGCTGCTGACCTGCTCCAATGCCTAGTGTCGGAGAGAAAAAGGCTCACGGAAGGGAACACAATAGCTATATTCCAACAAAGTGGGTGCGAGAGCGCGAGTGCGTGCGAGTGCGAAAAGTACAACGGCCTCAAGCTTTTTATTGGAAGGACACTATCTGAACTTGGTCCAATGCTGACGCACACGGTCTGGCTGCGACGTGCTGCATATTGCAGGGGCGTCGTCGGACCTTGATCAACGCTCACTCGCGCTGTCTGGGTTTGATACAAGGCTGTGACGCGCTGCATATTGAGGGGGCGTTGTCTATCTGGTTAACATCTAGCGGACCTGAGAGTCTCGGTAGATTTCGGGCATTCAGTGGTTGCTTTCAGGAAGCTGACCTTCCTGATAAAAAGTAACTGTGGTCTATCTCTGGACGCCAAGTAATACTGAAAACAGATGCTGTCTCTTCCAAAACACTTGGATAACCAGCCTATTCGCGCAGTGCCACCATCGGATTGGAGTTTGATCGAGTCCAATACAGGTGAGGCTGTTGGCCTTACGATCGTCCCCAGATCTGGACAGGCTCACGTCAAAGATGATTTGTTGGTCCAGTACCAGCGCCCTTGCTTGGTGTTTCAAATTCCCGTTATCATCTGGAGTTGTCTGCCGCAGCTACATCGTGCTCGTATTACTTTATTTCCGAAGGTCCCACATCCAACTTCATCGGATCAACTGAGATCAATCTCCGTGTCATCCATTCTTGTTCGATGGTTTTATAAGGTGCTGATCGCTGGAGACGTAGACTGCAACTGCGCGGTCTCCAGAGCGACTGGTTGGAGAAGCTGAAAGATATGGCCGCTAATTTTTGACAATGGCGTTCGTGTTGTTAGTTTCTGTCCATATTACCTAAATGAGTGTCTAGAGTGTAGGCACCACGGAACAATTGTAGTAAGCTAGCACTAAGTCCCTTCCCTGTCCACCTATATTTTTTCTTTCACAATGAGACTTGTACGGCAATGGACCATCGGTGCTAAACACTGACGTCATGCTATCTATGATTATGGTGGAACCGCAACTGCCCTCAATCCAGTTTGCACCTCTTTATCGAGACGGTTATTTGGATTCAACATCGGTGTTACACACCCCCCTTCATCAGTCCTCAAAGACTGCCTCAGCTTGGCCTTCTTTGATATCTCGAAAGCGTTTGATTCGGTTTCGCATGACATGATTATCAAAACTTCCGAGGCTGTTGAAGTACCGTCACACCTAGTTCGATACATCGCACGGTCCTATGAGAATACTCTAGCAGTTTTACCCAATTCCGAGGTCAGCTGTCACATAAGTTTGAGGTGTGGTAATCTACTCTTCCCAATATTGATCATCGTAGTAATGGATTGTTGATGCCACAACTGTAATATTAGTCCCAGTTCCCTTTGCTGGGTCCTGTGCGCAGAAAATGAGGCATGCCCTGAAGAGAAGCTCTTAGCTGCTGCAGCCGAACTGAGAAGAGTTGTTATGAAGATCAATGTTAGAAAGACGAAAGCAATGGTGATCTGTGGGGAAAGAAAACATCGAGCGACGGAGATCTCAGACGAACTTTTTGCTTCAGCGAGAAACCCATCGATCCTCTGGGTCTGACAGACACCGTGACATATTTAACCAGCCCCTTTACTTACAAGGGGGAAGGAGTCTGTACCCACCGACGGTGGCTGTGGAAACTGCTTGATGAGGTGACGAGTGCCTCGTTGGTGCAGCATCAAATAATGGAGATCATAAGAAACCACTTGATATCGAGCCTACATACTGGCACATGCTTAACCAAGTCCACCAAAGCATCCTCAAAATATTGGACGAATATACCGAGCAATCTATTTGTGGCTGGCTACGTATAACGGAGGAGACCCCGATCAGCTACATTCACGCTAGTAAGTAACAAGGGGGAATTAGAATCCAAAGTCTTGGTGAAACCATCCCGACGCAGCGGACAGCTCGTATGGAAAAGCTCTCTGCGCAGTGCCAAGTGTGACGCAATGTGGTCAGTGATTCCGCAGTTGGTAAGAATGTTCAGGACTTCAACCTTCCGATCCTGGTCCAAGAGGCAGGCGTAAACACCCAGGAAAAGCCAGTGGCTGCTTGGAGCGATGGTCTAAGCAGTAGCTTTGACGGTTGCCGTTTACGAGAATTGATCGCTTCGCATTACCAGATGGCTTTTATCTCCAGAACGAGTTTTTCCTCTGATGCTTATTTGCAGTATCCAGCTCCGGTGCACCCCGCTTGAGACGAAAGTTAGAAGTTCCCGATCTGGTCATCGTGGCTACGCGAAGTTCTGTCGGGGAAACTGTGGCCAACCTGACAGTGCTCATCTTAATCTGGTTGCAGGGGGACTAGCAGAACGTTCACTCCCAATCTCTCCAATCTTACGTGCAATCTATTGTGACATCCACGTTTTAGTCCACCAACTAATTATCGTTTCATATATGCCTCAGCTTGGCCTTCTTTGATATCTCGAAAGCGTTTGATTCGGTTTCGCATGACATGATTATCAAAACTTCCGAGGCTGTTGAAGTACCGTCACACCTAGTTCGATACATCGCACGGTCCTATGAGAATACTCTAGCAGTTTTACCCAATTCCGAGGTCAGCTGTCACATAAGTTTGAGGTGTGGTAATCTACTCTTCCCAATATTGATCATCGTAGTAATGGATTGTTGATGCCACAACTGTAATATTAGTCCCAGTTCCCTTTGCTGGGTCCTGTGCGCAGAAAATGAGGCATGCCCTGAAGAGAAGCTCTTAGCTGCTGCAGCCGAACTGAGAAGAGTTGTTATGAAGATCAATGTTAGAAAGACGAAAGCAATGGTGATCTGTGGGGAAAGAAAACATCGAGCGACGGAGATCTCAGACGAACTTTTTGCTTCAGCGAGAAACCCATCGATCCTCTGGGTCTGACAGACACCGTGACATATTTAACCAGCCCCTTTACTTACAAGGGGGAAGGAGTCTGTACCCACCGACGGTGGCTGTGGAAACTGCTTGATGAGGTGACGAGTGCCTCGTTGGTGCAGCATCAAATAATGGAGATCATAAGAAACCACTTGATATCGAGCCTACATACTGGCACATGCTTAACCAAGTCCACCAAAGCATCCTCAAAATATTGGACGAATATACCGAGCAATCTATTTGTGGCTGGCTACGTATAACGGAGGAGACCCCGATCAGCTACATTCACGCTAGTAAGTAACAAGGGGGAATTAGAATCCAAAGTCTTGGTGAAACCATCCCGACGCAGCGGACAGCTCGTATGGAAAAGCTCTCTGCGCAGTGCCAAGTGTGACGCAATGTGGTCAGTGATTCCGCAGTTGGTAAGAATGTTCAGGACTTCAACCTTCCGATCCTGGTCCAAGAGGCAGGCGTAAACACCCAGGAAAAGCCAGTGGCTGCTTGGAGCGATGGTCTAAGCAGTAGCTTTGACGGTTGCCGTTTACGAGAATTGATCGCTTCGCATTACCAGATGGCTTTTATCTCCAGAACGAGTTTTTCCTCTGATGCTTATTTGCAGTATCCAGCTCCGGTGCACCCCGCTTGAGACGAAAGTTAGAAGTTCCCGATCTGGTCATCGTGGCTACGCGAAGTTCTGTCGGGGAAACTGTGGCCAACCTGACAGTGCTCATCTTAATCTGGTTGCAGGGGGACTAGCAGAACGTTCACTCCCAATCTCTCCAATCTTACGTGCAATCTATTGTGACATCCACGTTTTAGTCCACCAACTAATTATCGTTTCATATAGAGGAATCTGCTTTCCTCAATCCGCCAAGGCTGATATTGGGCTTGAACTTCCTAAGTCCTTGTGCCTATTCGCCATTTCGGGCTCTCTGCGTACTTACGACACCGTTATGCGTGGTATATCGGGTTGGGTGTTCATTCTAGTCATAGTCTTTCACACACGACCCAGTATGACGGACACTTTGTGCCTGATTTGCAAACAAGTCTTGACCGTGCTAGTGCTTACCGCACCTTGGAGAGGATTTATTTTGTACTTTCTTCAGTTGCTGGTTAGTACATGTGTGTTTTCATACCAATTAGTTCTTCATACGTTGGAAATTATCTTGTCTGACCGAAACTGTTGGTGGCACGCCTTTGAGTTGGGTGCTGCCCTCGTTTTATTCTGGATTCTACTGCTCACCCTTCCATACCTATCGCTCGGATTTACTTTTTGTATTTATGACCATATCCTTAAAAAATAAACAATATATTTAACAGAACCATTCTCTAGGTTTCCAGGTTTCCACACACTTTAAAACAATGGTTTTTCGAATCACGCAAGCCACCTTATTTCTATGTCCAAATCGGCAGGGTTGTCCTTTTTTGAGGTAAGAAGATCTGGAACCGCTTTTCTATGCATAAATACCTTCTTGGTGGAATACAGTTGGATGATATTTGCTCGTGCTGTATCCACGAAGTCGACATGGTGGTTTCAGGATGTTGAATGAGAGAAGCGAGTAGCTATATTCATCAACCGTGATCGAGAATAAGATGCAAAACGAAGATACTTACTTGCGCACATAACGTAGGGGCCAAACTTGAATGGTGGCGTGATATAAGGGATCGAGAAGTTCAAAAGCCATTGGAGTAATTTTTAGGAGATATCTTCCGGAAATTCCCAGTTCTCGCGCTTTTTCCGTCTGGATGACTGAAACTTCGTAAGCATCTAAAAACGTAACACCCCGTTAATCAATTAATAAAAAGTTTATTGTTCCCTTACACTGTCACTACTAGGAGCAAAAATCTCGTGGATCTGGAATACACAGCTAACCTTATGCGTTTAGCCGTAAGATTTTGGGCAGTTTTTGAGCGGAAATCTTTCTTACACGGCCTTCGCAACTCTGACTAAACGAGCTGCTGTATTTTCTTGCCGCCTTATTACAACAAAGGGTGATCAGTCTTTATCGCATCGCAGTTGATCGATGAATTAGATGTTTCAAGCCCAAATTAGCAAACGTTATAACTCACTCTATGGAATGTCTTAATTTCATACAAACTGGTTGCTCCACATACCATTACGAGTGCAAATCGTTCAAAAGCTTTCTTGTAAGTCTTCTAGATTTATCATCGGTCCAAATATATTTCGCATTTGTTACAAACCACAACGTTGCGTGAAAAATCACACGATAGGTTTTGCATCATCTCAAATATGCCGAGGAGTTCCATTTGGAAATGGCTTCGATGGATGGCATATCAGTCAACTTAATTCTACCGTATTTATTTGGAATTTCTTCTAGCTGAAATGACATTGTCCAGAAACAGTAGCCAGATAATACTGAGATGTTATTGAATATGTTTTCTTCAGATCAAAACACAAGTTAACGGCTCGGTAGCGTGCTGAATGGAGTTGGTAAACTCGATCAAAAATGGGATTTCAGGAGCCTAAAGTTTAGAAGAATCAGTAAAAATCGCCTGGTCTGCAACAAGGTGTCTGGCTGAATAGAAATTCGTTATGATCAGAATGGCAGCCACTCGCTGATGCAAAAAATACCTGGATCAATACCAAACCGCAACAAATGCTTATGACTCAATTTGCAGATGCATGTGTCCCTATGTAGTCCGCATTTATTCAACGAGTTAGTGGTGGCGAATGTTTGACAATTAAGCATTAAAATGGGAGAAATGTCGATAAAGTATCTAATGTTGCAATAGTACCACTGCATCTCCAACTACCCACTTTTTGCCAGATCGTGATAGTCCAGTAACAATCACTTTTTTGCTAGCTGAGTCTCGTGACGCCGGGTACAGTGAAAATATTTGCTACGCATGCTCAACGACGGCCAATGGATACCATTACCTTGTCACTTTGGTAGTACGAATATATAAGGGGGGTTCACGCACAATTAAAAACGACGTGTTGGATAAAAGATCTTAAATGGTGTAGCAAACGGATGTATTGTACACTCCTCTAGCTGTGTTGTGGTGGAGTATTTCAACAATTCATGCTGAAGAATTGCAGGTACTTCCACTGAGTAACATTTCCCTCTATATGAGAACTCCAGGTAGTTCGGAAACACTAGATTATACGATAGAAAGTTGCATGGAAGACTACATTTGCAAACCAGTAGACCAGCTGCATAACTATCCTCTCTAAAATCCGTAGACTAACTTAGCAGGAGTGACTTACCAGAATGTATATTGACCATTAAGCAATTGCGAACGAGTTAACCTGCTTGTGCATCAACCCAGATTTGGCAGTGAAGCATCGGTGTTGAACACTGATGTAATGCTGTTGATGCTGATGATGATGATGGTAATGTCCGAACTTTTATGGCAAGGTACGCATTATGCATCGCCCGTATGTTGAACCACCATCAGTTGTAACGGAGACTGATTACTTGTTCTGGACATTGTAGTGGCGTCCTAATGACTCATAAAGCTAAACACATGTAAGATATTACACCTATTGGCTCATGAGGAGTGGTCATTTTGAAAACGTTTCCCTTTAACCATTAGGTGTTGGGCAAGTTGAGCAATAACCAACTAAAATCTTGAATAAAAGACTAAAATATAAGGCCGTTTATTCTTAATAGCAGTAAAGGACTCACCAGTGACTGAAGTACTCTCATAAACTTCATTATCCAGCATACATGGAAGGGCTGACGCTAGAAAATCCAATTCAGACGGTTGAGATATATCCCAGTGCAGCGGCGATCCCGATTCACTGCTCTTTAAGCATTGTACATGTTGCGTTCGCCGAGTAATCAATGTGTGAAGTGTTATGTACCAAAGTTCTTGTTCGCATCTGTTAGTGAATCCTATCCACATGTGTTTCTTGGCAAACAAAATACGCGAAGACAAGTGTATTCGAAACAGAGGTGTTTGGATTAGTTTTGCACACCTCAGCTGTTTGCCTGCAAGATGCTTTGACGTGTAGCCGTCTTCTGGAAGCACTTTTTTATGACATAAACGGAATTGTTTCAGTGGCACAGTGAGCTTAGTGTCCGGAATGTCGAGTGTTTCGTAGTCCGTTTCTTGCATGTCAGCTATAATGGTTGCATCGCTGATTCCGTTTGTCAGAATAAGAAGTGCGCGCGTCCATTGTCTCCGCTTAAAAAATAATAAGTATACGGTTTAGAACCACTGTATTAGACATATGCGAGGCGTATAATGGCGTATAATGGTCTGTAACCCACTGCCAGATGCTTTTGGCAGCGCGCTCCTGGTGTTGCCCAATACACTTCACATACTTCACTTGTCAATTGTCTAAGCGTTATAAAAGTATACATGTCCAATCTTAGGTGCACAGTTCACCTCCTCTATTACATCACTCAAAGCATCATAGTGAACCCTCAGATAAGATTGGCCGAATTCCTTAGGGAAGCAGCTCTGAAAACCTATTGAGGAGTAATTTGCTTAGTAGGGAATGTCCCTTCTGGAGGGGTTACAAGAGTCACTACAGGGCGAATTTCTTCAAACCATGCCACCTTTGGATAAGAAGAGTCTCGCTTTAGGTAGAGGGCTTCATGAATAATGGTATGACTACCTCTACATGTTGTGGAGTGGAACGCCGTTTGCATGCATGTAAACCATCGACAGGTGCAAAATATCTGTTTCCATAGGAATTTCATGGGAGCAATTTCAGACATTTGCAGCATTTGCAATTACCGTCATCTTATAATTTTTACGTAGCTTATAATTAATTATTACAAATAAACCTCTTATGGTGTATCGCAGTAAGGAGGCCCTCTAGCTAGGGAAAATGCCTTTGTTTGTCCCTCATTATGAGATTTTATGCTTCTTGTGTTAGCTGCTCAAACAAATTTGCTCCTTGTTTCCTATGAAAGCAAATCATAAACCATAATTTTTGAACTGAAATAAAAAATCTAGCTTATTCAGCTGCAGCTGCCTAGCTGCCATGCCACCCGAAGGAAGCACGAGGGCTGGGATACTGTCAGGTTGCCCAAACCTAGGCAGAAGTTGAGATGCAAAGGTCGGGTTCAAACCACGGATCTTCCGGTCAGTAAATTTGCGCTCTTAACTGCTGAGCCGTCACGCCTTTATTGAAATAAAGGTACGCTCGCTATGTTGTGATACCACACTGTTCAACTACAATAAACAAACGTTTTGGAAGGTTGTTTTGTTGCGGTATCTTTATACAGCCAGGCCAAATAATTTGTAAATCTTTTTCATGACTGTTCGTAGCAACAAATTGATAAAAATACGCTAAAAACTGGAATATTGCCCCAACAGATAAGCAATGTGTGCTTCAAGAGGCCCATCCCACATGAAGGGCAAACAAGATTCGTTAACTAACTGCCCCGAGATTTGTCAACCAATCTGGTAAGCTTTGATACCACTAATTGATTCTGTCCTAGTAGTACCGGTCTCCTCATATGTTCGAAATTCACTGAATGGTATAAAAATCCTATTTTTGAGCAGTGTGTCAGATAGCATAGCGACACAGTCATCTGCTTTATTGTAATCTGCATCAATTAATCTCCTCACTTAAGCGTGTTAACGCTAGCGTAGTAAAAAATCAGTAAAACAAATCCTCTTTATCCAGAGCCCTTCACCATTGCGGTTGATTAAGGGTCAGACAGATTTCGCTGAATAAGCTGAACGACTAGGCTTTTAATCTGATGCATTGCGTATGTAATTAAGACCTACCCGTGAAAAATTAGTAAACGTTTGGAGTGTGTTCACTACACAAAAGCAGTTCTTATTATATCATTTGGCCTAAAGTCGCACACGTACCTATTCATTTGGATTGTAATAAGTACTTTTCAGCCACCTTTTTTATGGCCTAAGAAATCTCTAGCAATGTCCATAAGTTCACGATTTTCTACCCTTTGTGCAAGTGCACAGCAGTAAGATATCAGAGGTGGAATTATCTATATATATCATAATTTGTGAAACTTTTCCGTGAAGAGTAAACCATCTTTAGCAGTAGTTTCTGGGGGTTTTGGATAGCGATGGCATCCCTGTATCTGTTCTCAAGATTCCGCTCAATAATCAATAAACAAACATTAAAAGCTGATCAAAGCAATATTGGGTAATTGTTCTTCTCACAACTTGCAGAGATTTGAGGTTTGTAAGCGCTGCGGTGTAAGGCGAGACAGATTCGTGTATCGATTTTTCTTGGGTGCTTTCTTTCAAAAAACCCTGATAGTGGCCCAATTTATCAACAAACGCATTGCCGTCAATAGAATTTGCGTAACGCTGCCTTTGGACTCCATGGTTTAGTAGCCCGACTACCATTAAAATTAGCAGGTGCGACTCCAGCCGGATAAGTGCATTTTAAAACAACTTATACAGGCACTAAATTTTATTGGACTAGCCACTCCATGAATAATGTCACGCTACCTAATATTTTGCCAACATCAGTATGTATGATTCTAATGGGACTATGTTATGATTTTGCTCTTTGATTAGAACTGATATCAGAATGAAGATCTCTGAATGACACTCCGTTTGACCTTGTTTTTACTTTAAAATCCTCATAGTGCACTACGTGGTGCCCAATATTTTCAATAAGATCTGATTCACGTCAAACCCGTAATTTTTCGTGTTCGTCGGCCATCAGATTTTGCAGGTCCTTTGTAACTTCATGTGTTCTGTAAGTGGCCCTGGACTACACCTTTGGTTGTACCAAGCAGTGGTTTCCGAACCTTCTCCCCCCTCCTAGGTAGTTCTTACTCAAGCCATTCGTTTAGTACACAAATAAACTAAAAATGAGCACGACATATGCTTCACCTTCCCAAAGAAGCTAGGAAGAACAAATATTAGATACTAAAAAGCAAACTTCACAAGCGAATTTTGTCGTAAAACATAAAAAAGGCACATACTGATCTACCCAGTCGTCGGTAGCTTATCGTGAAACAATGAAAACAGTAATCATTGGTTAAGTAAAAAAACCCTACAAAGTATTCCTTCAAGTGTACCAAACTGTGTACTGCAAGAAAGTCCTTGTTCACCTTGCTTTGGATGATACGTAGCAGAGAATGTGTGGCATATATCCTCTGAATCTTCCATCCCGACTCAAGTCGTAATCCTAATTAATAGGCCACCAAATAACGTGTTTGCGTCGTTGTTTCAAGCGTTTGCTGCATGTCCAATGGCCCAGAAATAATCACAAACCTTAATTTTGATATAGTAATCTTTCAATTCGCAAGTGACGTATATTACTTTGGCTCCTGTTCCCAAATTTAAACAAACAGCTGAAGGATGTAGAACATATCGTGTGCCAAACCTTTTCTCAGAGTAGTAAAACCATGCGAAAACGATCTAACTTTTCACAGCAAGGCGAACTGACTATTTCACTCAATCAGACTGATCTTTTCTGGGTGTAATTCTTTCGTCAGGTCTTATCCCGTTGTCAGTTTTAACTTGGGTTAACTGGCTGTGGAATATGATCCCTCACCTGCAATTCTGAAATAACTACTTTCGGATCAAGGATATTTTCAGTGTGACCAGATTGAATGTTGGCTTTTTGTACCATACATAAACTTTTGCTGTGCTTAGGTACTGCTCCCGCCTGTCTCATACTGTTTGACCATTCTGTGCTGCCTTTTGAGTAATCTTCAGTTAAAATGCACTTTCGGTGTTTTGCTGTTTTCTCTGTTTTAGGAATTGCATTACCTTTCACAACAAAGGTATGTGTGCTGACTGAACCTTGGGAAATAGCGTGTTGTCCCCTGCCAAGTCCCGTCTGCTGAAACTAAGCCACAGTTCGATGATGGTGCAAATTCGATGTGCGGTGAACCAATTCGGAACCATTTATACTTTGGCATTCCTTACTTATGTTATTCGGGCAGAATATCACAGTTTTATATTAGACGCGGAAGCAGGCAACGAGGAAAAATCAGCTGTTCACGCTGTGGCCCGGACTTTCTTGTAGGTAGCCTTTGTAGACCGGACTGGTTGCGACGTGAATGAAAAATGTTTCTACTGTACGCATCCACACGATCTATATTTTACAACATCTTACGATGCCTTGGCAAATTTCTTTTCACTAATACAATAGCCCATGTAGCGTAATTGGTACCTACAGACAATCATGGGGATTCTATCTACGCGCGCTCACATATTTCGTTCACTGTCGATTTTTACGCTTCCCTGAAACATCTCAGTTTAGCGGTTTCCCAAATGGGGTTTCCTTGGAAGCTCAAGTTAAATATCCGCATTTTACAATGGGCGTGTATGCCAGTCTTTTTGCTCTACACAGTAGTCATTGATAGACTTGATCCATTAGATCTGCATAGGTAACCATGAAATCAATCTTCCTTCGGGTGATTTAAAATATTGATGCCTTGGCGAAATACTTTCATTTGCAAATTAATTTGGTTTTTCGATAGACCCACCTGTAACCTAGCTGAATCTCTCGTTTGTGATGTTTTCAGGCAACTGAATGTCCTGAACCAGGCCGCCTCATGTTTCAATTGGTACGTTATTCGAGATATCGCGATACATGTACTGCACTATTCATAAGGCCGACGAATTTCCGGCAACCTTATGAGTAGTGCGTTACAAATATTCATGCCTTGTTATTGTTCTTAGCATTGGTTAAAACAAATAAACAAAACACGATTATCCCATCATCATTACGTTATGTTGCAACTTTGGTCATCCACTCGTTCATATCCATTTATGGTGATTTCGGTTGTCAAATTTAAACGCTGTAAACTAAAAGCAGAATAATGTAATTATCAAAGCCAGATTTTTCCCGATCATGCGTTGTATTATTTAGGTGTCCCCTATAGTAATAACTAATTGACGCCTTTTGTAACTTTGATCGGAAGATGATTCCAGCTGAAAAATATATAGCATGAATATCCAAAAGTTTCATCAACGTTGGAGGCGCTGATATTGTCTACGGGCAAAATAGCGTGATGTGTAGAGGACCCATTTTTTGTATTTTGGCCTAGCAGAAAATCCTCAAGAGAAGTTAAACCTACATGGTGGTCAAATGCACAAAGGTAGTCCAAACGTAATAATTTTAGCCCCTATTCTATTTTTTGTAAGTTTGGGATGCTATCAATGTATACTGAATGGAGGTCTGACAAAAACAGCCTCTTATCCATTCAGATTTTTGGGTTGTGTCAAACGTATCCATTCGTTCTTTAAAATCTGAGCAACTCAGTTAGTCTGGAGTTAATCACTGATACCTTACAATCAAACATTTTAACCAATGGTGGACTTTACAGATACGATACATCCATACTACATCAGCCAACCAAGTTGCCTCATCGGCTCCATACAGTGAACTGGACGACCGAAAACATAGGACTTCTGAGGGCTTCCATTTTCATTGATATCTATTAGCCCTTTTCCTGTCCCACTTAACGGTTACACTTTTCTAGCTCCCAGCTCTAAATATGTTAGCCAGGAATCCTTGAAATTGACATGGTGCATGTTTCGTGTCTGTTATTTGAGATCATCTATCTTTTAACGTGAGACGTTTCAGGTCGATAGCCAACCACACTGCTTTTGCGTGTACTCCATATGTTCTGTGAGTTGACGTCTGCCGCATCCCTGAAACCGGAATGAGGGATTCAAGTGCAGTCTTTGAGCTTAAGAATTCTTTCTATCAAGACACTACAAACTACAAAATGAGTGATAATGAAGCTGCTTAAGCGGGTTGCAACGGTTCGGGATAGCTTTGTTTAGTGAGGTAATGCCTTACTGCTGAACTGTTCACTTGTAAATACACGTTCCAGTGCCGTCTAGCTTTCTCACTGATGAAAATTTGCAGTGGTCAAAATACCATTTATACGCCAGAAAGCTGTAACTTCGATTCACTAAAAGATACCTTCTACCTATAAATGACCACCATCTCATCGTAATAGTGCAAGATTTCAGTGCGCAGATAGGATGTCCCGGTTTATCAGAAACACGCTTTGGTGGCACATTCAGTTTGAATGCAAAACACAATGACGATAGAGAATAGATTGTGCAGCCTTGCGTTGGTTACCAGTTTTTTTCGTAGCAGCAACGGTGGTGTTGTGCTGACTGTCGCTGAAAGTTCTTGAAGTCAAATTGACTAGTTTTTAAATTTCATATGTTCTGGACTACACAAGTCGATTCTGGTCACATTTTTGCTCTGCAGATTTTTTCAGTAGACTTTCCAGCTAAACCTAAGAAATGTGCTACCCAATTAGCATTGATTTTAAGGCATATTTTACACAAGTTCAATGGACACTGCCGTGCATTGTGTCACAAGTGGCCTATCCGGAGGACACTGATGGCAAGTAGAATGTGAAATAAACATGGCTAGACGTGATGTCAGAACTCTGTGGTTGGAGATTGTGAGCATTGCGTGGAATTCACTGGACCTCAAAACGGTTATCTCCACATTTGGATGCAAAACGCTCTACCTCTGAAGTTCGGCTGGATGATTGCTCAGATGACAGACAACTGTAGCCTGTGTATAAACATAAAGATTTATGACTACATGGGAATACAAGAAATAGAAATAGACCATTGCGGTGTAAATGCACAAAACGTAAAGGTCTTCTTTAAGTTATCTGCTCAAATACAACACATGAAATCTAATAAATGATAAAAAGCAGCCCATGGATTACTGAGCAAAAGATCTTTAGCAGTTTAGTCAAACCTGTTCTTATCTGCCCTTACCTATTGTCGAACCGCTTAATTTGAGCCATAGTCTGTGCGTTCAGATCTCCCAATTTTGATGAAGCAATACTATGCCTTTCTGCTCAAGAGCCAACCAAATCTGGTTGACCAGATGGGTCTACACAGCGTTGTTCAAAGATGTAGGTAGACGTTTCGTTTTGACAAGAATGTTCGTACACATTTGAGAGCAAGTACATTTTTAATGGCGTTAAATCCAATAGCTGGTTATACGCCTGTTCAGTAAAGTTACCCAAACCGACTATCTCAACCATGGCAGAATAAGTTGCTTGGATGTGGTAAAAAGCCTAAGCATTTCATTCAATCAGGTTCTGCCGTTTCCTTCCATGTCCACTTCCCACAAATACTTTCTTTCTTCATTTTTATATGATAGTATAGTGCCCGTATATATTGCTGGTGTATTGTTACCAACAGTCAAAAGCACAGGATGATTATGTGATCTAGCAGAAAAATACAGTTATTCCTGAAGCTCAAATAACTTCGTCCAGCTGTAGCACCCTTTCGGTGCCTAGCTGCCATGCCACACGAAGGAGGCACGAGGGCTGGGATACTGCCAGGTTGCCCAAGCCTAGACACGGGAAGTCGAGTGGCAGAGGTCGGGTTTGAACCACGGACCTTTCGGCCAGTAAATTCGCGCTCTAACCACTTAGTCCACCTCGCCCCCCTCAAATACCTTCGGGAAATTAATTATGTTTTCACTCAGTCCACAGATAACTTCAAGAAGTAGACGTGCAATATAGCCGACAAAAGCTTTGCAGTTAAGATTCTCACCGCGTGACCTACGGACAACATGCGTAGGTAATTTAACTTCAGTGGCTTTGCTACTAAGAATCAGTAATTGTTTCCTAAATGACAAGAGGTTTTCATGATTGACACATGTGCAGATGGACAAAATGATGTTTAGAGTCCCGGAAATGATACCGGAGTATCCCGGTTACACTCTAGGTTACATTGTAACAAGGCGCATCCGACCACACAAGATATTGTGCTTGTGAGGCCTGAATATTTTCAACACGGGTGGTCAAGTTTAGTGAAGATTTGGAAGCCAGCAAAAGGGTCACCGAGCAACTTGCATAATGCAAAATAACAGAAGTTGAATATTGTGTGGTGTTTTGTACCTCCATTTTACTTCCATCAACGTTACGTATTTTTTCAATTGCATAATCGTTTTTTGTTCGAATAAGAAAAACTACAAAAACGCGCACTTTCACATTTTCACGCAGTACAAACGGGTTCACGTGTTTCGACTCTCTCTCCCTTCTGATTTTTCTCGCGCTTACAGCGGTCATTCGCGAGTCTCATGTGCTAACGCTGTTATCAAAATATTTTAGACCATCTTTGGAATCTATTATATGTGAGGACTATTCAGAAGAGGACCCCTGTACCACCATGAATGGATTATTGTTTATTAGCTGACCTGGGCCGAAGATGAACCATTTCAAAGAAAACAACTATTGGTGAGTCTTTATTGCTGTATACCCAATCTAGCGTTGTTATTTTAATTCCTTTGCCACATACTCCTGGTGAAGTAGCTTATTGGATAGCCAGACAACTACAAATTTTGTGAGCTCGAGTCTTTCTAGATATATATTTCAAAACTTTCTATCTCAAGCAGTCGTATTTTTTTCTTTCGCCCAGCCGTTATAGAAGCAACCTCTGATTCACCGGATTTGGTCGGGAATGCAATTTGCATACGTTTACCAGACTATAATCTCCGCAATCCCAGGGCATGGTTTCACCAGATATAGGCTGTTTTTACTACCCGACGCATCACTTTTTAAGACAACCGTCTTTTACGTCCTCCAGCATCTTCCTTGTGATGTAGCAACAGAAGTTGAAGATCTGTTGGAAGATATCCCCAAGGAAAATCCCTATGACGCCCTTCGAGCGGCCGTCATCAGTGGGACAGGAAAGTCCGAAAACAAGATGGTACGGGATGTATTCACCACAGTCGATCTGGGTGACAGACCGCCGTCACACCTGCTTCGCCACATGCGCAGTCTCCTCTGCAGCCGTGAGCAAACGGTGGAAATCATGGCCCAACTGTGGCTCAACGAACTTCCACCCTCTATTTCCCAGGTCATCAGTGCTTTCGTTGGTGATCACAGCTTGGAGCAGCTATCCCAAATGGCCGATAAAATACAAGGAACCTACCCCAGTAACCCCATAAACTCAATCTCCCGCCTTTCACTCACTACTTCTACAGATTTTGAGCCGATACTTGCTCCCATTTTACAACTATGAGCCACATTTGATACCTTGACCGATCGACTGCAACGACTGAAGATCAACGAACATAAACTACATTCTCGTACCCGTCCCTCTTCGTGCTGTTATCACAAAACTTTCGGTCCTCAAGCGCGTAAATGCCAACCAGCTTGTTCCTCCAAGCTGCGTTCTAACAACCCCTTTAACACCCCTGCCAGTCACAAACGGTGACGAATGTTTGTAGCCCTCCGCGAACTAGCGCCTTTTCCACATCACCGATCGGTCAATGGTCTACGTTTCCTCGTAGGTACGGGGACTAAAGTTAGGGTGCTACCACATAAGAATCCACTTTCTGATTCTGCTTCTTATTCGTTACGAGCCGCTAATGGTACCCGCATCACCACATAAGGCGAACGCTCCCCCAAACTTGACCTCGGACTGCGACGTGCGTTCAAGTGGATCATCCTTTTCGTCGACGTCCAAACACCATTATTGGTTCAGACATCATGACCCACTACAACCGATCTGTCGATGTTTGACACAAACGCCTCTTGGACACGCTAACTTCCCTCTCAGTCAACGGAATTAGTGCCCCAACTTCATCCACTGGTATCCGAGTTGTCTTACCTGATTAATATTTTGCTGACATACTTAAGGATTTTCCAACCCTTACTCCTCCGTCAGTACACTCAACCGGTCATTCATACCGTCTTTCACTACATACAGACATGAGGTCCTGCTTTCCATACCAACCCCCGCCGAGTTCATCCGGGTAAGCCGCAAATCGAAAAACACGAGTTCGAACACATGCCCAAACTCGGCATCATCCGTACTTCATCAAGTCACTGGTCCTCGCCTCTATATATGGTACCCAAGAAATTTAAAGGTGATTAGAGACCTTGTGGATATTACCGTTCTCTCAATAACGCCACTATTCCAGACAGGTAACCCATCCCACATATCCAAGATTTCGCAAGTACCTTATGCTACACAAACATTTTCTCCAAACTCGATCTCGTACGTGCATACTATCACATACCCGTAGCCCAGGATGACATCCCCAAAACTGCCATCACAACACCGTTTGGTCTTTTCGAACTAACGCGTATGCCCTTTTGCATTCGAAATGCGGCTCCAACGTTTCAATGTTTCATGGACAAAGTTTTACGTGGTTTACCTTTTGTATATGCCTATCTAAACGATATTTTGATCGCTAGCACCTCCCCAACTGAGTACACAGCTCATCTCCGGGCAGGATTTGAACGTATTTCCATTGGAAACATGCGTTTGAACATTGACAAATGCTTGTTCAGTGTTACTAGCCTAGATTTTCTTCGCTGATGCTATTACCACAGCCTCGTAAAGAAGCTCTTGCTGGTTTACCCCATACAAATTGTACCTGCACGATAAATGCCTCATTTGCGACTATACAGTTACGCATGGTCGCTGGATGGCGTTTTAGGTATCACTGATTTGTGTCCATTGACAATGAACACCACTCGCGCCAACTGTGTGTGGAAACCGATAAAGTTGCCGGGGTTATATTTTTTAAAAATCTACACCTTAGGCGAAGATGGAGTGCAACTGGAACAAACACTTAAGCAATCTATTGCAGTGCACATAATCCAAAGTAAGATTATATTTGTTATTAAAATCCTACATAGCCCTTCATGAGCTCATCATAGGTCACTAAAATGAAAAATCAACCAGAGATTGCCTTCGAGGTTGCGGTAATAGCATCAACCCCGTGTTCATGGTGTGTGCTATCTTGAAAGAATTCATGGATTTTGTTACTCTCTTTCGCTTTATTACTGTGTAACCGAAGCTGAGAATTCTAATCGAGTATCCGAAAAGAAACTTCAATCCGGGAATCCAAATAATTCGATAGAATAGGAGTCAAGCAATGGCACAGCTATACAAAGATTCTTGGCTTACGTTTTGGTTGCCTCCAGAGACAATGTATCGGAAAAGTCCCCTTGTGCGCAGCTTCGGATCACGCATCAAAGTAATTTCGAAAGTTTGCTGCGTAAGAAGGTCAAGGTCACAACTGATCACAACTCGTGCTAAAGCTCTTTAAGTGTAGGTAAAGAGAACATGATTAAAACACGTCCTACCTATATGGTGGTGGCTTTGGCGTTGCTACTTGTGTATACACAGAGAAACGGCCGATAGGCACTTGATGAATGAACATGATCTCTAGGAATCTATCGTGTTTCTGCAGTTACCACTTTACATAATAATACCTTTGTCACTTTTAATACTCCATCGTGCAAGCGATTCAGTCAAACAGGTGATTTATCGAAGTTAATATTCAACTAGAAACCGGCTGTTATTAGGATATGCCTCCAATTACCTGCGAACGTTACTCCCTCAATATTGAAGTGTTTTGTATACGGTTCCGTAGCCACCACAATTTGTGGAAGTTGCCGTAACCTATGACAAACTTGTCTACGCAAAATCTGTATATAAACTACGGTATATATATCCCTTTATTTAATTTTAATAAACGCGTGTGGAAGCATGTGTCCTTGTACCTCACTAGGAGTATTCATACAAATCTGCGAGACAGAAGCATCCACTATCCCCCGTTAATTTGTGCGAAGGTACAATGTAAGGTCTTCAGAATTTCAGGTTTACTCCGAGTATTCCAGGAAACCGGTGAAAGATGCAAGAGCTGTCATAAATTTTACATGACCTAAGCTCAGAGAGTGAATTTTTCGACCACGGTGCTTGCTAGTGCCCTCGAAGCCGTAAGGCAGCAAAGTAACCAAATAATGGGTTATCCGCAGTCGGTACCTGTGGGCTGCTACAGATATATAGCGTTGGAAGCCAAGTTAAACGCTGATCATCAAACACAAGAGGAAACCTGGGGCTGCCAGTTACAATTGTACCACCTTCAAGCTACATGGGCAGACGAATACGACTCATGCGAGCTGCTTGCACGCGGTTCAGGACTCATTGCTCCCAATCATATTGCGAAATTTTACTAAGTTTGCTACCTACTCATGTAAGATTTTGTTGAACATTTTGATAATCGCATGTTTTCCAAGAAACTACAAAGATTTTAGAGGTAATACGGGAATTTCGCACTCATGTACACCGAGTATTGGTGTACAATGATACAAGATTCACGTGAGAAGCAAAATACGAATAAATCAATTTGTGCTCTAATACTTATTGTTCGTTTCGCCGATTGGCAAACCCTGGTGGTTGTTCCAGGGTCTTACAAAGCCTGGAAACGCAGAGGCATGCCAGTCGACTGGCCTAACGTATGTACTCCATTTGAGGTCTTGAGTCCGAAAGTCCCAACATTCGTGTCAACGTGCCTCAGACATGCTTCGTCTCTTTCTTCTGGCTGGTGCTTTACATCGTAAACTCGCGGCTCTTATTTTTTTCTCTAGACTCGAAAAAAAGGACACTCTGATAACCGGTGCACACGAACCGGGCCTCTCATCCCGTAAAGGCCAACATCATAAAAGGGTTCATTTTTATACCGCCCATTCCGGCTGCGCCTTTGTGCCCCTGTAAGAGCCAATGACCACACAAAAATAATAAGTCGAAAGCCTAATCGCGTTACAAATATGCCTGCAGGCTATCACCGCGAGGTGGGCGATTCGTGTTGTCACAGTAGTTGATGTATAGTATAAGCAAACCTCTAGGCATCGGCGGTCAGCAAGGTAAGTGGGCATGTCTCAAAGTCCACCAAAATCAATTTTCGTGTGTGATACCGCCATCCGTGTTTTTAATTTAAAGGAGTCTTTGTTTGGCATGCTCGAAAATGTCAGAGTGACGCATCTGCCTTTCCAAGGACAATGTGTTCTTGGACGGTTTGTTGGTCAGGTTAACTACCCCAAAGTGCGCAAGTACAAACCGCTCAAAGATGGGATACAGCCAACAGACTACGATGTATGAGGAAAATTCTGAGCCAGTGAGACGGTGGTGGTGGTAGAATCCGCACAACACTGAGACAGTAAAAAAGGAACATAAATGTGCTGCACCTATTGGTTGTTCTAGGCTCTTTAGAATCCTAAAAGCGCAAAGGCATTGGAAAAGGCTGGCCTACCGTATGCGATTTGTTTGATGTCCCGAATTTTAAAGTCTCATCGTTCGTATCAACGTGCCTCGGACGCGCAGGCAGGATCCATGCACCATTGAGGCAGTAAAAAGGAACCCAAAACTGCTACACTGTCCGGACAAAACATACAGTGGAATACGCGCCAGCAGTAACTCTAGTAACCGCAACGTGTATACTTGGAGGTTACACTATACTAATTGCATTTTGCTGTATAAATATGCGTACGAAAGCGGAAAAGAACTTCGTCATGTGTGAACACAAATCTGGCCGGTGACATTAAAGTAGTCAATCCACCCGTTACAATTTTTTAATTTGTTGTGCTCCTTCATCATATCCCTGAAAAAAGTTAAACAGTTCGCACACAAGAGCAACCTGCTTCCTTCCCACTAGACTGGGACGCCAGTCCGTCCTGAAACTCGGTGGTGACCGAAAGTCAACCATCTGACACAATTAAACCAGAATATCCGTTACTCGATCATTGGGTTAGATCGTCGCTCTCGATTGCAGTTGCAGATTATCTGAACAGTAGAAACGTGTATGAATGCAGAGTGCATACCAAAGGACAGGATGACTTTGATCAATTCAATAAAAACACCTGCGCTTTTTCCTCCTCTTCGAAGATGAAAATGATGTCTGAATAATACATATCGACAATGTTTCCGTGAGATATTTGAAAGCCGGGGCCCGGAAGTAAATAATTAGTCAGCCAGGAATTGTGATCACTTTTGGCCGCTTGTTGTTTTCAGTCGCTGTAGAATAATTCGACGAATTCAGGAGAGCCTACTTGAGTGACGCGCAAAATCACAAGCCAAAAATTTTGGATTCTTGAGATTTATCAAAAGATGCGTTACTATATGTATAAAATACGTAATAAAAGGGGTACAGACCTCAAATTATGGGGGTTTCCATCTAAACTGTTGCGCGAAGTAGTGCAAGTTCAAAGAAAGCTCGGAGAAGATAGCAAATCGATCCTAGTTTGCGACGCACGCCTGGGTACAACACGTGATAACGCAAATAGGTCAAAAAGTCCGCGTAAAGAATGGCCGACCAAACTGGTTCGACAAGCCAAGGGTTAAAGTTCGAGAGGGGTTAAAGAATGTAAATAGAGTCCATGGGATAGACGTAGTAGACAGCAGCAGATAAGTGAATCTGACTGGGGAAAGAAATTACACCACCCCACCAAAGCCAGCTTGGCTTTCCTAAACTACCCTCACTTGTCACTGGACCCAAGCGACCATGGGAGGCAAAAATGATACGATTGACTCCAGCCACAATCACCTCCCACGGTGACCGAACTCCTATGTCTCACCCACTCCCTCTAGCATGCACATCTTCCGTATATCTCTGGGTACTAGACCATCGAGGGTCTTGAGCACGAACGTCCTGACACATCAATCCGATCTAGGTATAGTGGCCGTTATCATTCCTCTCGACCAGGTGCCGCGCGTGTGTTGCTCTCCAAGTATCAACACCAGATCACCCACTCTAATGTTTCCTCTAAGAGTCGTCCATTTATGTCGTGCTTGAAGCAGTGGAAGGTATTCTCTTAGCCAGCGGGCCAAAACGTGTCGGCCATCAACTGACTCTGTCTCCACTGCCGAGTATACCGGTGCCGTAGTCCTTGGTCTTCGTCAATAGGGACGAATGATACTTGTGGTAGCAATAGATGGTTCGGGGTCAATACCTCAATGTTGTCAGGATCATCTAGCACAGGGACCAATGGGCGATTGTTCAGTAATCGTTCTACTTCCGTTAGATATGTTATCACCGATTCTTCTGTTAACACCTGCTCCCGAGCAACTGCGCTTAGAACACGTCGAATCGATCGTATCATCCTTTCCCAGATGCCACCTCTGTGGCTAGCTTAAGGGGGATTAACGCACCAGTCAACTTGTCGTCGTAGCATATCGTCCTTCACCTTGTTGCAATGCAACGTCTTCAAAAGTTGTTTCAACTCCGTTTCTGCTCCAAAAAAATTGGTGCCTCAATCACTGTACACCTGCTTTGGAGTTCCTGGTCGATTGATGAATTTAGAGAACGCCATGAGAAATGAATCGATGAATAGCAAATAGGCCACTTCTATATATCTATCGCACGGTCTGTAAACATGTAAAGATACAGCCATACCGCTTCTCGTAATACAGCCTTCGCGAGTCTTAAAAGGTCCGAAGTAGTCCACACCTGCCGTTGCAAGGGGGTATTCTGGCCTTACTTGGGCAACTGGGAGATCCGCCAATAATTGTTCGGCTGGGACAGCTGACCTTACTTTGCATCCCATGCATCCCCTGATGATTTGCTTGACGGCTGCGGTAACACCCAAGATCCAATACCGTTGTCGTATAACTGCTAGTGTATGTGAATTGCCCATATGACCTTTAACTTCATGATAATGATTAATTATGCCTCTCGTTACGGGGTGATCCCCTGGGAGGATTATAGGGTGCTTTGCGGATTTTGGCAGAGTGCTATTGCCCAGTCGACCACCCACACATAGCAGGCCATTGAGAAGGGTCGGATGTAAATTGTAAATCGGTGATTTCCTATATGGCCCTTTACATGGCTCCGAGTTGAGCTTATAAGTTGTATTGAGCTCCGAGGGAAAAGTTTTCAGCTGACCATACCGCAATATCGACCGCTCTGGTGCGTTCAGTTCGTCAAGCCGCGGGGTATTTCTAAGTTCCATATCCTTACCAACTCTTACTGCGGAGGTAAGGTTTGAACCTGGTAAACCAAGCTACCGCTCGTCCTAGCCTCAACCATGAAGAATAGTATGAGAGCAACACATCTTTTGGAAGGTCAGTTGCCACGTTATCTAAAACTGTGTTGGCTTCCTTCAGCTCTAGGTTTGTGGGCTTATGATGGAGTTGTTCCATGTCAGTCTTGGGCCAATGCTGCTCACCGAGCTTCAGAAACTCAGGTTCTTGAGTCCGAAGCCCCAATGGCTGTGAATGTTTAGTACGGATACTGCGTAAAACATAGTCGGTTGGATTCACGTTGGTCGGGACATGTCTCCATTGGGAAGTGTTGGTATTTTCGTGTATGAAGCCAATTCGGTTGGCCACAAAGGTCTTAAACCTCAAACTTGTGCTATGAATTTAATGCAACACAATCATTGAGTCTGTCCAAAAGTATATGTTGTCGAATCGGACTTCGAGCTGCTTAACCACGTGGCACATTAGTCTAACCGCTAATACAGCGACCTGAAGTTCAAGCGTGGGATAGTAACTGACTTGAGGGGTGCTACTTTTGCTTTTTACCATTAGAAAGCTACAGCGAACTTGTCGTAGCGACTCACCTCTCAGGTAAGTTACGCTTCCATAACCAACCTCGGATGCGTCAGAGAAAATGTGCAACGACTGATGTCCGACAACAAACCGTCTGGGTTTGACACATCTGGGAATGGCTAATGACCGGACAATTCGAATGTAATTTCTCCACTTCTTCCAACCATCCTGAATACCTTGATTAACTTTGTCGTCCCGGCCAAAGCTTGATCGATAAAGCTCTTGTAGCAACTGTTTTGGTTGTAACAGCAAGGGTGCGACACAGCCTAATGGATCATATAAGGAGGCTGCACACGACAGGATACCCTGCTTGGTCACTGGACGCTCCGGCATAGTTAATTTAAACTTGAAGCTGTCAGTCCTGACACACCAATAGAGTCCCAACGTCTTGTGTATGTCAGGATGCGATGAGTTCAAAGACACCAGGTCAGTCGCACGCTCGCTTACCGGTATCTGGGAGGAAACCTCATCGCTGTTGCGTATCCAGCTGTGCAGATAGAAACCACCCCTTTTCAAAAACTTAGACAGCTGGTCGACCAGCCTAATAGCTTCATGTGCAGAATCGACCGACACTAAGCAGTCATCAACGTGAACATTCTTCTTCACGACTCTGATAGTGCTTCCATCAAATGATTCACAGTTGTCATAAGCCGTTTGTCTCAAAGCAAATGTTGCGCAAAATGGCGAGGACGTCGCTCCAAACGGGTGAACATTTATTTCGTAGACTTCTGGGGTCTGCTCTGCGTTACCGTCTGTGTACCATAGAAAGCTTAATGGCGCTCTATCTTCTGACTTCAGATGAACTTGCAAGAACATTTCTTCGATGTCTGCAGACAATGCAATATCGTTCAAACGAAATCGTAGCAAAACTGCGGTGATATCATTCGCCAAATCTAGTCCCGCATATAAACAATCATTTAGCGAGAGTTTTCCAGACTTCGCCGCAAAATCAAACGCTATCCTCACCTTCCCTGTTTTGTGCGGATTAAAACCATGATGGTAAAGGACGAGTCTACGTACCTCACACTGGTCGGTCAGGGCCCTGTTGACGTAGCCTTTGGCTTCATGTTCCAGTGTAGTGTTTGCATACAACCGCAAGAGCTTTGTTCTTTAGTAGGCGGAGCCGAAGGCACTTGAGTCGCTTCCCGGCTATATGTTTGTTTTTCGGTAGGTCATGCCGATCGCTTTTCCATGGGGGCCGGACCTGATAGTGACCGTTAAGGAGGCTGGTTGATTGTTTCGCTAGACTCAGAACGTGTTTATCCTCGATCGACATGGACATCCGTTTTGTAGCTTTGATCATTTAATTGGACTACTCGTCCGAATTCAACCACCTCTGTGTCCACATCCAACCTAACCCCTTCACCTGACTTCCCAGCTACAGAGCAACCAGTGAGTCTGCTTCTTCTCAGATTGCACCATAGTTTTGAGACTAAACTTACCGTGTTCTCCCAATTCAAATTATCCCATCTCCACTTCCACTTTTACTTGTTATGACTCCGGCCATTTACCCAACCGCCCAAGGTCACTCATGGCCAGCAATGGTTTTCCAGTTTTAGTTCATGTCAGCCAACTGAGTCACTGAATTACTCCGACCCCATGCCTATTGTTCCCTGCAAGTTGCAAAAGAAACATATTATTATTATTTAATCGAGTGCATCCCACTGTTTATGACATTGTCCCCTTTTCGCGCAATCAGCACTACCCGCAAATCCCTCAGTCATGCCCCATTCTGACTGTAAACGCATGATCATGCCAGACGGCATGCCACCCACAAGTTGGAAAAAAAACATTATCACTATCAAGTTCAAACAAGCGTGTTACGTCGCTTCCTATAGTCTCCTGCGTATTAATAATAGTAATAATAGTAATAATAATAATAACGTTTATTCCCAAATTGTGGGTGGCATACCGTCTGGCATGATCACAATTTTACAGTCAGAATGGAGCATGACTGAGGGATTTGTGGGGGTGCGGATTGCACAAAAAGAGGACAATGTCACAAACAGTGGGAAACACCCGAGGATATAGCAATAATAGGTTATTAAGGCCGTTTATTGTGGTGATTTTGTTGCCGCCGATACCCGATGAACCAAAACCGACCCAACCGAATACTGTCAATGACGCATAAGGTTGTTTACTGGTCTCAATACACTGCTCTTTCGCCCAATGTGCATCTGGTAGCATCTGGGATAGACATTTTTTGGGATGCGATTCGAGGGAGCGTTACGTCTCGCAAATGGGGCCAGCGACGAAAGAGATCTCGAGAAGGTACAGTCGGTCTTATCAGGGGTAACTAGTCAGTTGAATACACGGTTTCTACATGCGTCCGGTATTCATCGTTCAGGATCTCGATGGTCAAACTAAAGGCTGTTGTACTCTTCTTCGAAGTTCCGTTGATCAAATCAAACTCCAGTTCTGTTGGGGTACCCTTCAATCCAATCTGGTCAGCGACTTCGAGCGACACCAAAGTAGAGTCTGATACACTATCTAAGAGCGCATAACATAGTACAGTGCCATTGGGGCCGACGAGGCGCACTGGAAGAAACCCTAAGAATGCTGACGGGACTACCACTGAATTCGATTTTACGCTAGCAGTGTGCGAAGTGACTTTACGTAGCTGTCCAAGTGCATTAACCGATGATGGTGTTTGCCACATCCTGGCTTGTCGCAATGATTAGGGGTTCGGCATTTGTCTGCTCAGTGGTAGGGTCTCAGACAACTAAAACACAGCTTACGTTCCCTCAAGACCTGAAGTCTCTGTTCTTGTGACTTGACCCGAAATGCAGCACATTCGCCTAAGTGGTGATGCGCCACACATACGGGACAACTCAGAACCTTAGATGCAACGTCGTCAACGTGTGGACGGGGGAGCTTGCTGCGTCGATTAATATCATCCACACACCTATTGGACCCACGGTTAGTACTGCTAGCTAGCTGTCCGTACACGTTTGTCAATGCGGACAGGTTTCTCTCAAGGAACTGAGTCAACTGGCAAAATGATGGCTCTTTTTGTTCGTATAGAACTTTGTCAGCTACTTTTGCCCATTCTCGTTGGAGATGCCTGGGTAGTCGCATCACAAGCAGTTTCAGGTATGTCGAGCAATTCAAGCCGGCAGTGTAACCCACTTGGGTGAGTGCGATCTCACAAATATGCACTTCACGTACCAGCTTCCTTAGTGCGTACGTGTCTTCAGCAGCAATGGGGCCTTCGAACGTTATAATATCAATGATGCTTTGAGCAATGAAATGGGCATATCCAAACTCCTTATGAGGGATATCCATGGCTTTCGCGAAGCCGTCGCTTTCTGATAGCAACACAATCTTCTGTTGCTGCATTGGCTTCGCCAGTGCAATAGTGAATAAGATACATTAGCCGCTGTGTATCGTCAACAAGTCTGCTGGCGACGTTCATTTGTAAGCTCTTCGTAAACTTCCAAAATTTACGTGCAGTTCCATAAAATTTGTCTGTTTATATCTTCGGTGGTGCCGTGGTTGAAATAAGAGATCGCAGAGAAGCCTTGTCACGGATAAGTGCATCATTTGGAGCAGACTGGCCAGTACCTAACGTTTCAACTCAGCCTTCCTTTCACTAATTTCTAGTTGGCGCAAACTTTCTGCTAAGTCCCCCTCCAAAACGTCTCTCTTGAGCTTAGCGTCTAAATGCCGCGCAGAAAACCTATTAGATCTAACGCTACTAGCCTTGCTGGACTTTGGTGTACAATGACATGGGGATACAAAACATGCAATAGTAACACGGTCTACCTGAGACAGGGACGGTGTTTGGTGAGCGTCAACAGTTTCTCCAGGAGGCGATCCAGTTTCGGCTCTTTCCTACGACTTGCTTCTTAGATTGTACATCTTCGTCAGGGATGGTCTGCCCGGGGTCCAAAAGGAAATGGTCCAATTTGAGTACTGAAGAAAACTTCGACGAATTCAGGAGAGCCTACTTGAGTGACGCGCAAAATCACAAGCCAAAAGTTTTGGATTCTTGAGATTTATCAAAAGATGCGTTACTATATGTATAAAATACGTAATAAAAGGGGTACAGACCTCAAATTATGGGGGTTTCCATCTAAACTGTTGCGCGAAGTAGTGCAAGTTCAAAGAAAGCTCGGAGAAGATAGCAAATCGATCCTAGTTTGCGACGCACGCCTGGGTACAACACGTGATAACGCAAATAGGTCAAAAAGTCCGCGTAAAGAATGGCCGACCAAACTGGTTCGACAAGCCAAGGGTTAAAGTTCGAGAGGGGTTAAAGAATGTAAATAGAGTCCATGGGATAGACGTAGTAGACAGCAGCAGATAAGTGAATCTGACTGGGGGAAGAAAGTACAGTCGCATTCTAACGCACATCATAGTGCTTTCTAGCAGAACTTTCGTTACTTTCTGTTTTGGGTCCCCAATGTGGACATGGCAGTCTTGTTGCCTCGTCTGAACGACAGAGTCAATGGACCTAAGAATGGCGATGATCCATTCTGGTTTTAGTTCGTCACGATTTCTTGGCAAATTCAAGTACGGTGACGACCATTAACGACTCACCCAAGATGTTCGTATACAGAGATGTCCACGGGCTCAAGTACGGCGTCGCGGAAACAGGCCCGCGACTACCAAACGCAGCCTGATGGCTTGCCCGTGGTTCACGATATCCATAATGTCACCAAATTAGCACGTTACGTGCACCCACAAGACCGCTCCAGACCGTTTAATTTCCACCAGGATATAAAAAGCACCAGACATTCTATTGTAACGTCTGCTTGTCCTGCCTACAAACACACTAATTCTCCCAACGTCACTGCCGGCAGATATAGCGTACACTGGTCATCATAGAAAACAAAAACTTACTAGCTGTGACGAATTCCTTGACTCTGTTTGAAAGAACGCCTGCCACAAGGATAGAGGACTTTTTATATGCAGGTCGTGAAAGGCTGCTAAATTTTGAGTTTGCACCTACAGGGAGGGCTGATTATTGTTATAATATTAATTATAATGTTTACTCCCAACTTGTATGTGGCATACCGTCTGGCTTAATCATCCGTTTACAGTCAGAATGAAGCATGCCTGGGAGGATTGTGGGTAGTGGATAGTACGTGGAAAGAGGATAACGTCATGAACACTGGGAAGTGTCCGATGAAATAATAGTAATCGATTTCTTTCCGAACTTGTAGGGGACAACGGGCATGAGGTACGACTAGTTCAAAGTCAACCGGCCGACATGAACCAAAACCAAAAACTATTGCTAGCCATGGGTGACCTCGGCGGTTGGGAAAATGGCTGGAGTCACAACGGGCAAACGTGGAGATGGAGATTGGATAATTCGACCTGGGAGAACATGGCAAGTTCTGTGTCAAAATATGCTTTATTCTGCAATTAAGCAGACTCACTGTCTGCACTGTTGTAGAAGGTGGGTGCAAGGGATAGGTTGGGTGGGGACATGGTGCTAATGCATATGGCCAAACGAACGCCGCATACGGAATTGAACTTGTAGAAGAGGCAATCCGAAATTGGAGCGGCAAACCAGGATGGTCACATCTGAGCAAAAATTCATCAGGTTTGGAGCCAGATAAAAAATTTACTCGTAGTTGCATCTACAGGCTCGAGTAGGCGAGGGATTGAGGTCGAGATTCTGAATAAAATAGTTGCGAGAGTGCCATCACGCTGGGTAGACAGTGCCGTGCCATCATTGCACCAACATGCTCCGGTTTATGGACAGACCCGTAACGGTCGTCAAGGGTGCCGTGACAGCTGAGTCTGTGTTAGACGAGGAAATTGACACAGAGAGTCAGGCCTAGCAGGATCACGGATAATTCACCTTTCGTTGAAGGACCGTGTGAATGTAGGCCGGAGACCAGCCACATTGAATTGATAACGGTGCTACAGGGTGTTCGGGCAACTGCAGACGAAGTCTGGGAGGAGGGACAATGAAGATGGAATAGAATGAAAGTAGTAGCGTGTGGCGAGTGTCAGGAGGCATAAGACACTATTGACAACGTGTCAATATAAGACATCTAAAACCGGATGAGAGGAAGCAAACTGGACACAGGAAAAGTGTATGTTTGCTGATCTAGGAACCAAGTACTGGGTGGGCCACAGTAGGTGCCTAGTTTTAGGAAGGTAAAAACTTGTCGTCGAGGTAGCACGCAGGGCGGCTAGCTGCTGGACTGGTTGGAACGGTCGGCAGTTTAATCTTACCGAAGAGTCTTGACGTAAGGTCTCTGTTGTGCAAAACGGGTTATTGTGAGCAGTGACAGTGGGCAAGTAAAAAGCGACAGGAAACAGCTTCCCAGATAATGGATTAGAATCGTAACTTAACTGAGATCTACTGGGTAAATCTAACAGGAGAGGAAGATTAAGAATTACCAGTTGCCAAATCACTGCTGTTAACGCCAGAAAACTAAGGGTGCATGGCAAAAACAGTCATTTATTGTGTTAGTGCTATTGTCTTTTACTCGGAGTAATGTCAGAAGGTGAATAACACTAGCAATGAACATTTACGTGTAGGCTAACAGAGACACTAGTACAACTGAATAATACACAAAGAGGAAAGGGACTTATCGAGTTTTTCTTTTGATAATTTGTAGTAAATGCAGCCGAGGTTTGCAGGACGCAGTTAAATTGAATGCGGGCCCTGACCGATCGTCTTGAAATCTGGCCTATTTCTTGTCGTTTAATCTGAAACGATATCGAGCCCAGACTTTTTGCATAGTGAGTCGTGTGTGGGTTTGAATTGACTCTGGTCAAGGCGCTGTGTGAAATGACGAGCGTCGGCCCCTGCTGCCGTTGTTCCGCATATATATAAGTTTACATTGTGAGTGGGGGTGCGCTTGCATTGTTTGCCTTAGGGCAAGATTCCAGTAATCTCGATTAGTCGTGGGGCGATAGTAAATGACGGTGGGTGCGCATGCGTTAGACAAATTATGTGAGTGGTTGAAGGTAAACATTGATGGCTGTAGAAACCGAACTGTGAAAGCGGTTGAAGATAAAGGTTGACGAGATGGCAACCAAACTCTGGTAAAGCGGTTGAATATAAACGTTGAAGGGATGGTAATCAACAAGTGCTAGCTTCGACTGCCTGTAATCAGGAACTAATAAGCTATTTGCATTTTGTGCACATGATCGCACTAGATGCCATGTATGAACGTGTGTACTATGTTTGGATGATGAAGTGGACTTAGGGTGGTGTGATCCAGCTAAGACGAAGGTGATCGTCAACGTTAGCCGTGAGCCACACACAGTACCTTCGGGCTATCACATGCATATATAAATCATTTAAAATAAACTAAAGGACAGCTGTCATTCACTTGTATTTCTTGGTGTTGCGAACCCAGAGATAACCGGATGAAGTCCAATCCAGCCACGGACAAACAACAACGGCGATCATTTTTTGGTTTCCTGAATTAAAGGCCAGGCTCAGAACCATCGGTGATGTGCGATACACCCTTGCTGCTGAGGAGTGGCGAGTATAAGAACGCACCATAGGGCACCATGGCGACCCCCCCTGCAGGTCGTCCCTGTACATCACACGAGGTTTCCATTCCTCGTGCATGGTACCAGATCTGCAGGACGACAAGCCACCTACCAGTCATTGTTGCGCTTTGTGCATTAATAAATAGCTCCAGCTATCAGCTATTTTGTCCGGTAGGAGAAGGAAGCCGGACCAGTAAAACAGCTTAGTCATTTTGAACAAGCAAACAGCAAGCAGCCACTGGAAGAGGTAATTCGAGTTGGCAAATGGAACGTCAACTAGCTTTTGGGCTATGGGAGTAGAATGGAAATTTACTACGGCCGAATGAAGACGAAGCATTGGTGTAAACCCCCTTATCGAGTATAGGCGCACCAGTGTTGTGTGTGCGTGTGTGTGAATGAGTGGTCTGTGGAGCCAAACAAGTATTTCATTCATAGCGCGTCTCCAGACCCACCATTTGATATGATGAAAATAATGTTTATTTCCGTGCGTGCGCTGCGCGTGTTCTGGGGATGCGTGATGGTTCAGATCATCAAGGAACTAAGCGTTTTGTTTGAGTTTGGTTAGTTAAATTCAGCCAAAGCAAAGCACCAGACATTAAATGGAGCCAACAGAACCGATCAGAGATGTGATCAGGCTTGAAGAATTATGAAGAATTTGGCTGGGTAGAAAGGCCTAGGGACGGAGAAAGGAAGTACAACCAGGCCAGGGGAGACGGGCTTGAAGAGAATAACGATGCCAGGCACTAGACATTCTGCAACACAACTGCGCCTTAGGGAGCGTGAGATGTGGTCGCAGGAAGTGTAATTCTGCTTAAGAGATAGATAAAGTGATAATTTATAGGCAAGGATACTTAGGAGTGTGTTTGTCACACTTGTGGGTTAATGCCAAGGGGTTCTGGCTGGTGGTTGTAAATGCTGGGACCCAGTAACAGGACAGTCGGGGTGAGTACGCAGATCAGAAGAGCTCAGGGCTTATTTCAAAAAAGTGTCTAGAGTGTGCTGAGGCGCGAAAAGGCGCCCAGCTCCCTCAATACAAAGGTAAGAATCTGTGGCCTTTCGAAAGCCTGCATGATTTAGCCTGCCTTTACGGATTTAGGAGGAGAGCTTGTTCCGTAGTTTGGAATACATGCAAAGGAGAAGGTTTTGTCTAAAGACAGTGGGACATGTCGACAATGGTAGTAAACATCTAGAGTTGCGGATATTATGGGGAGTACAAGAAAAAAATTCAGGGCAGCAGTCAGCTATGTAGGCCCGCTGGTAGATTAGGCGATGCAGAAGGCCTAAAGTCCACTTGATGCGCCTAAGCCATAATGGATCCAGCTCAAGTGACAAACAGCGAAGACGGTATGGCAGTGTGGATAACACCAGGAACAAGGACTTTGTGGGCGAGCGCCGGACATTCTCCACAGCAGTTTGGCATGTCTGTGAACATTATGAGGCGAATTCAGGGCTGGATTCAAGAATGGGTTTTACGAATTGTTTAAAGATGGCAATTGAACCTGTTTGATTATGGAAGGATCGGCGAATGTAGCTGCAGAGCTTGCGAGCTCTAGTCACTCTCCACCTTGCATGTTGGTTAAAGCTAAATGCACAGGAATGCGTAAGGCCAAGGTCTCTCACTTCGAAAAGAGTAGGAATCGGGAGTAAAAGTAAGAGTTAAAGTCCCAGGAGGAATCTGGAATAGATGTGACGAAGCTTGGCATCTTGAAACAGCGAAAGGAAGATGAGAGTCAGAGGAACAGAGTGGTAAAAATTCGGGTCGGATTGAATGTTAGCAAGATTAGAATCAGAGTCACTGACCTCAGACGTGTGAGCAACCCAATGTCATCAGCGAACAGAAAAGGGATCCCTGGATGATCGGATCAGTGACGTTTTTCATGTATATTAGGAACAATGGGTGGCCAAGCACACTACCCTGAATAACTCAGCTGCTAATGGAAAGTGGTAATCAGGGGAGGTCCCCGATTTTTGTGGCCTTGGTTCACTCAGTGAGGCAAAAAGTGAATATTGCGGTAGTGGACCACCAATTCCCGTAGATCATAATTTGTTGAGGACTGCACCGTGGTAAACTTGATCGAACGCCTTGCGAATGGCAAGACACACATCCCGGCATCGTAGGTGGCATGTGTTAGCTGACCACCGTGCAGTGAGCCCGCACTACCGATTGTTGAGGGTTTTGATGGTGAGCAGGTGATCTATGACAGGAACTTTGATAGGGCGCTCTAGGGTACGGGAGAGTAAGCAGGTACGATGGACGCCACGATAGCTGGCTAGAGCAGTTCGTCGACTTATAGTGACTTATAGTGTGGAACGATAGTAGAGTGCTTCCAATGACTTGGGACTGTGCCAGTGATGAAAGATGCTGAAAAAACTTGGGGTGAGGATGGGGACGTCCGGGTCGCCAGGTGTAAGATAATTGAAGGGAGACAGTCAGTGCCTTGGAAATTGGAATCTCTAAGGCGGACGAGAGACGAAGTTACGTCAGACGAAGTAGCTGAAAATGTGCAGAGGGTGGGGTTTGTCTCGTCAGCCGATGTGGTCACTTCGTAACCAGGTGGAGAGCAATGAGTGGATAGGGGCGAATTGGAGGGAACATAACAGCCAGCGATTCCACAGTGTCAGCAGGGTCGGACATAGACTTTCCGTCAGCGGCCACAGTATTTGCAAATGCAGATGAATTTGAGAAGCGACGCCAGCTAAAGAGGCGCCCTAGCACCTTCGGTAGTGGATTCCTCGCGACTTTCAAGACAGAGTTGGGCAGTGGTTATATCAGTCATATGTTTGGTAATTACAACGTGGAGGGAGAGATCATGGGATTCACGAATCTGCCTACGGTACTTCGCAACTTCATGGCGTATAGCGAGTAATCGTGTGGCCTGATGGTAATCAGAAACATAAGAAGCTCGTGTGAGGACAACTAGATATATTGATGGTAACAAGTTGTCATAAAAGATGTTGGCCACGCCTTGTGTCCACAGAGAGAAAGTACTTGTACCAGGTTCGCAATGAGGTTGCAAAGGCTTCAAGAACGCCATGGGAAAGGATGAAAGGGTTTAAAGGGGAAGAGTTGGAGAAGGTCGAGTACTCGTCTAGCTGCAAGTGACAATCGCTATCGTGGTCGCTACCGTGGAACTCCGGGCCAACTGCAGCGGTGCGGCACAGATAGCCATTGACAATGGCAATGTCCAGGTTGTGTCCAGGGTGGTGTGGACATCAAGTGTTGGTTGCCTTACAATCTGGGACCAGTCTTCGACATGAAGCTGGACAAGCAGAAGAGAAAGGCGCAAAGGGGAGTTTCGTTGAGACCAGGCAAACTCAGGAAGTTCGAGATCCTTAACAATAGTTTGTTTGGGTGTAGTAGAGCTTGCGTGGGAGAGAGATGCATGAATAGGCGATTAATCGAGCTAGTGGAGTTTGGAGGGGGCACGTGTCAGCACCCGAGGATGAACGGCGGATTATCCCGGCAAGCAGAAAGCCAAACAGATTATGGAGTGTCCGCCAGTAGTTGAGTGTCAATAGTGGAGACTTCCAATTCAGTTCTGGAATATATTAGGCAGCTACCACCACGGCGGTGGAAACGATCGGAACGGAAAAGCGTATCCCAGAAAGGAGACAAGGGCATCAGGCGAGCTAGGAGAGAGCCAAGTCTCAGTAATGCACATGAAGGTTGAACAAGCTATGGTAGAGATAACTTGGATGTAGTGCAATTTAGGTAAGAGAGAGCGGGTGTTGACTGGAACGACGGAAATATTGTTAGCGGGATCAGGGGAGGTGGGTAATGTGACTGATAAGAAGTTGGCAAGCCCAATGAGTTCAGTATGGAATGGTGTGGAGACAAGGTAATCGGGGGTTCTCGATTAGGTAGGTGAGGTAATACCGGGGAAAGATGCGCGAGAATAAGATGCTGTGGCGTACAGTGGTGGGTAGTGAGACAGCGTTTGGGTTGCAGTGCAGGCAGCAGAGTTCCATGGACAAACAGTAACAAACTGGGTCAGGCAATCGTTTGTAATAATGTAATAAACATAATCAGAAGATGGTACCACGTGTAGCAGCTGAACGGAAACAGCGGGATTTAGGCCAGGCGGGATGGATGGGCAGGTGAAGTGTTTAAGAAGCAAGAAATGAGGGATAGCAGCACTGAGAGGACGTGAGGATCTGTTTTGTGATGCCTTCAGCACCAAACCGTAGGGGGCGGAGAGTACAAGCCCATTGAAGGAGATGAACTAACAGGTTTACGGTGAGAGATGAAAGATAAGGGGAGGGAAAAGGGTGCAGTGAGCAAGTTAGTGGTGCAGTCAAGCTCTCTGGGCTCTTTTGGGAAGGAGCAGGAATCCTCTGCTTTGGTTGTAGCGCAAAAGGGTTTGGAATAGGAAGTCGAGATACAGTTAAAGGTCGTAGAGTTGGAGCTGCAAATGACCTCGAAGGGGGTGAACGCTGTACTGGAGTAGGTAGTTGCCGAAGAGGGATCCCAGGCAAATAGCACGCTGGTTGCCAGGGTGGTGGAACTTGAGAGGGGTTAAGATTAGGTAATGGCAGTTGCAGTTAAGAGATCCTGACGGGAAACTGGGTTGCGTGTTCAGAGGGGCTACAGATGAGCTAATGAGGAATTACGGGTTTAGTCAGGTTTGTAGAAGGAGGGCAAAGAGGAGGAGCTCGAAGAGTTGGTGCAGGAGAAGGGGTTACGTTGCAAGGCTTAAACAGCAAGTGCTTGAATCCGAGGAAGCGCTTTGGTGGGGAGACACGATGTGTCATTAGGTGAGGAGGTATAGAGGAAGACCCTGTGCTATCATCCTTGACTAGAGCCTCATGTGCGGGCTGATTAGATGCCGTGTCTCTCAGCGGTCGATCTTGTAGGCGTGGTGGAAGTCAAGGATGATATTTCTGAGTGCCCAGGGACAGTAGTGGATGGTTCATGGTCACGAGCGTGGGTGCAGGGCCTGGATCCAACTGGCAGGTTTGTGTGACGTGGTGGCTCACGCCAGCGCAAGTACTGGAGGCCGGTGGGGCAACAGGTTCAGGTAACCTTTTGGTAGGCCGTTCTTGCATTCTAGTACGGGCGGCTTTAATTTTTAAGGTTTTGAATTATTTGGTGGAGGAGAGAAGGGCCTGAGCTGTTAGCAGACGCGCGGCATTCTTTTCATCCCGGGATTGCATTATTATTGGGCAGCACATGGACGGTTTCAGTTTCCGGAGCCGCCGGGCTGCGCATATGGTGTCCTGCGTGCCACACGAAGTCAGGATGGTAGTTTAGGTATGCCCAAGCGAAATTCGATCAGGAACATCGAATATTAGGACATGATGCCGGCATTCGATGCGTTGACAATTCTCGGAAGTGATCGTATCAATAATAATTGACGCTTTTTCTAAGTTGGTTGGATCGCATGTTGCGTCAGGATTTAGGATAGATGCAATCGACTTTATGGTTCGGGGGAGGACATTTCATTTTCCATTTGGTACACGCGTGTTCCAAAATTTTTCAGGTCATTTGGGAATTGGAAACTTATTGGTAGCGGGGAAAGAAGTGTTGCCAGGTTGAAGAGGCAAGGATATGTCAGTTAGTACAACTGAACAATCTGAGGTTACTTGGAATACCTTCTACGCCGGCCTCGAAAGATGAGGAGGTTGTGAGCTGGGTCTCCTGGCTCTGAGCTGCTTCTCTGTGCATACTGGGGGGTAGCTGATGGGAATTCGGGGTCTGGCAACCGCTTTGAAAAGGAAAATGGGAGTGGTGTCCTAATGAGATACTTCGAAGCACGCTGAGGAACAACTGATTTGAGGGAGTACGGTTAAAAGAGTTCTAGGGTAGTAAGAAAAATATGGATCATATTACTATGGTCAGTTAATCTTAGATACATACGTGGACTGGTAGTTCAAACAGGGCTTGGGAGCGCGGAACAGTGGCGGCAGGTTGACAGGAACTATTATGTAAGTGAGGATTAAACGTATTCTACGAACTCAGGTTAAAATTAATTAGGCCTACTATAGAAGGGAGACCTGTTTGAACTTGTAATTGCAGTTAAATAGGGGACCACCTTAAAAAATAGTAATCCAGTTTAAAAAAATGCTAGAAGACCTATGGATGGGATAGGATCCTGTGGGAATTAAGATTCGTACGTATATCGGTATAACCCGACAAACTAGAAATCCATAATTCAGCGAAGCGTAACAACCAGCACGTATGTATTCGAATCGGCGAATATGTACAGCATATGGAATATTAAAACAAGAGAATAATGAATAGAGCAATGAATAGAGCATCAGTCATGTTCATCACATCCGCCACACCTTGAATGAGCGTGCGGGTGTTTATAATCCAGTGGTGGTCTTGACCGCAATCTTTCGGATCTTCTCAGAATGGAAACTTCAGAGTCTTCACAGGTAGTACGTTCTTCAGATACAGCATTTTGTTCGGATACCACAAGATCATCTACAAAGGACTCATTAGTGTTTGAAACAGCAGGAGTGCCGTTAACAGACTGACCTCTGGTATTGAACTCAACCTGGTCAATGTGTCTCCGATGACAAGAGAGATCATCCAAATCGAGAATTGTGACCATTCGTTTGCCATTCGATGAAAGTACTATTCCTGTTGCGGGTTGTAAATCATTACCCTTGAAAAATGTAACATCAGCCGTTTTGGCACAGTCAAGACTTGTACGCAACGAACGAGATTTAACTAGAAGCGCGGGACTCTTCCCAGTAACGGAATGGACGGCGTTCCTGTATTGCATTAGAAAATTATCAATCCCACGGTCCAATTCCACAAAAGTAGTAAGAGGAAGTGAAATAATGGCAGACTTAAGTGTTCGGACAAAATTTTCAGCAGGTCCATTGGACTGGGGATGTCGCGGAGCAGTAAACAGATGGCGACATCCCATACCCTTCAGCCATTGCTCGAGGAATTTTGCAGTGATGTGTATGCCGTTGTCAGTGACCAAAACAGTTGGTACAACTTCATGGCTGAAGACTTTCCTCAATGCTTGCTGAGTGAATTCGGCACTTGGAGAGTCGGTCAGAAAAACTTCAGGCCAACGTGAATATGTGTCAATAACGACTAAAGCATAGTGTTTGCCCAGAAAAGGACCACAGTAGTCGGCATGATCTCGTTGAAACACTTGACGAACAGGCTCGTGTAAGCCAAATGGAACAATTCGTCTCCTGGGCATTTGCATGCCACCTGTAGGCTTAGGACATTTAGGAATCGGTTGTTT
>NW_008751837.1:974224-985245 GCF_000715545.1 Opisthorchis viverrini
TCCAGTGGTGGTCTTGACCGCAATCTTTCGGATCTTCTCGGAATGGAAACTTCAGAATCTTCACAGGTAGTACGTTCTTCAGATACAGCATTTTGTTCGGATACCACAAGATCATCTACAAAGGACTCATTAGTGTTTGAAACAGCAGGAGTGCCGTTAACAGACTGACCACTGGTATTGAACTCAACCTGGTCAATGTGTCTCCGATGACAAGAGAGATCATCCAAATCGAGAATTGTGACCATTCGTTTGCCATTCGATGAAAGTACTATTCCTGTTGCGGGTTGTAAATCATTACCCTTGAAAAATGTAACATCAGCCGTTTTGGCACAGTCAAGACTTGTACGCAACGAACGAGATTTAACTAGAAGCGCGGGACTCTTCCCAGTAACGGAATGGACGGCGTTCCTGTATTGCATTAGAAAATTATCAATCCCACGGTCCAATTCCACAAAAGTAGTAAGAGGAAGTGAAATAATGGCAGACTTAAGTGTTTGGCCAAATAAATCTCTACAACACTTGACCTTATAATTTTGGTTTTGCAGTTCTATCAAAATCTAGGATTTCATGTCGTTCCGAATGCACTGCAAGGAAAAACGCGTGAAGAAACTAACTCTTCCTTCAATTTCCCACTGTCGTATAAGATACATCACGCGAAGCCACTGACAGTCGTTAAAGTATGAATTATGCCCCTTTGGAGGACCTTAAGTAATTTTTACTAGCTTTCAGCAAAACGACGGCCGCACAGGGTGATCTTAATGGACCGATTAGGTATCATCAGAGGCTGAAACTTTGTCAGAGATTTTCCCCTCGGAACTGTGGTTTCAGAAAAATTTTGGATGTGCAACTCAGGCTCGACCAGAAAAACAATCAATGGTTCCCAAATCTGGCGGGTCATTATATCGGAGTGTTGGTCGATAGTAAACAAGATGGTCACTTCAGGTTACCTTAAGGAGTGCTCTTAAGGAAACGGGGATCAGCATTCGGAGGACGTCATTCACCGATACCGGCGCTGGTTTATCCTGACCCAGGGTAAACATGGGATACTGAACGGCGAATTGAGCCGCTTGGAGGACGAGGTTTACAATGGGCAATTCTATCCCGCAGTTCCACATATTTATGCGGTGATCTAACCCAGCACCTAGTTGCGGTTGAGTCGAACACCGCCGGATGATGATGGGCCGATGAGAATCTTTTAAAACAACCTACAGGGACATCGGGTATGAATTCTTGGTTGAAGAAGGTCTGGTAACCTGAAACCATTCAAATTGTCCGGTACGCCCTGCAGGTGCACTTGGTATCGGTGGAATCATCAATACATAATTGCTAGCGATTTTCCAAACGCGGTCTCCGTGTTTAAACAGGCATGAGTGAAAACGTCGAGATAACGCGGAGCGAAAATTGTTGGGATAGTTTTGATAAAGATTCCGTGGATAGTCATCTAGTAAAATCCTTGCTTGCGTTCTCCTCAGAATCAAGCCAACCATTAACCTCGTGCAACTAGAATTGGCTTGAAGTGAGCATTTTAAAACTGTGCTTTTTCAGCTGGGTTCGAGGCCGTAAAGTTGCGCAAGTCTTCGCATCTGATCTGCTGGCGCTGGAATTGGCCAGTCCTTAGACGCACGTCAAAAATTGCCATTAAACCACAGTTTGAGCTAAGGAGAGCGTAACATACAACTTGAGCACTTGGCGGCATTTACCCTAAACTTTAAGATCTCTCCAACCAGTTGCACTTTAGCAAAAAATTGTTTAAGCGCCCTCAGGGTCTATTCTAAACGCGGAATTCATAACTTTATTGGCTGCTGTGTCTGGGCGTAATGTTTTAGCGAAAGTACCGAAAAGTTGGCTGAAAAGTTGTTTCTTTCACGCGTTTTCTCCTTTCTTTAAACTCAACTTTTCTTCATCCAACAATGTGTACAATCACTGAATCTCGACACCGCAACATCAGTTTACAAACGGATTCTTCCTCAGCGACAATGAGACTAACTGAGCAAGTGGCAAGTTTATCTGAGGTACAAAGGAGTTTAAACCGAGTACACATTCCAGACTTCAGATTAGTCTTCGAAAGCGGAAAGGAGTGACCGACTCAACAAAAAAAGCATTTCGTTAACCGCAGTTTCATAATCTTCAAGTGCGGACATGGCTCAGTGACGTCGCAAACGGCTCTTCTAACGAAGGGCCATCGACTCAGGTTTACACTAATAGTTGAGGCCTCATGATCAGCGAGCATAGTCGCAGACCTAGTAGTTTCGATAAGCAGTCAAGCGTGCACAGCTATCATGAAGAAGGACAATAGTTGGTGTTATTTTCTGGCAATCCCGTTGGGTTTTACGACGTGATCAAGCTTGATGGTGTTTCGTTTCTTGTTTTGGCTGAACGTTTTTTGTTTGAACACTAAAAACTACAAGAACGCCTATTTGTACAATTTTACGAAATACAAACGTGGTCACGTTCTTCTACTCTATCTTCCGATTTCGCTCGGGCTTACAGCAGCCATTCTCAAGTTTCATTTGCTAATTCTGGTATCAAAACATCCCAGACAATCTTCGGAACTCATTATATGTGAGAACTATTCAGAAGCAAATCTCTGAATATCCAAGATTGAATTATTATATATTCCCCGATCTGGGCCAGCGGCGGGTTATTTTTTTATAAAAAAACAATTTTTAGTGGGCTTATTCCATCTGATCTGTTTATTATTGCATACTCAATCTAGCGATACTCCTTCTATCTGTTTACCACACACACTTGATATGGTGGCTCTTTTTGTAGCCAGACCACTACAATGTGGTTTTCAGTGGAAAATGTCTCATCGGGATGGTGGTAATTTACGTGCAGAAATCTGATAACGCTGGACCCTCCGCTGATCGGAAGCGCATAACCATTCATATATATGCATTTTTGCACCAATACTGCAAAATGCAAGTTTCCTTCCATTATTACACTGCACACACGTCGAGGCTCCAGAAAATGAGTTGAGTCTAAATTTGTTGAACAAGCTCATTCAGGTGACCATTATGTCCATCTTTATAGAAGGGCGAAGCTGCCGTCACCCGAGGAAAGACGGGTTAGAAAAGGTCGGCCCAAAAATCCGCACACCCCGACCGCCCAACGGTTGGCCGTGACCGTCGGCGCATTATTCAGTACGGTCAAAATTCTTTTAAAACCGAAGAGCCCGGCGTCCCTCAAAAGGCACCTGCTGTACGCAGCCGCATCAGGAGTGGAACAGTAATGCCCTACTTTCTGCCCCCTACAGCCAAGAAGGTCACATTGTTGAGTCATTAGCTCCTGGATGGGTCTTCAAGAGAACCTTAACAACCGCCGTCTCGCGATGCAGACTTCTGAGTCAGAGGCTGGGGGCATAGTCTTCGAACAAAACCCTACATCATTCCACTGCCTTGTGGGTCAGACTTTCGAGTCAAAGGCTCAAGTTGGGGTACTTCAACTAAACCACCTTCTTCGGCCTGGGAAAACGGGAGGTATCATTTGCCCTTGCGGCTGCCTGCTAACTGGCCTCCATCCTCACTCCCTCCCAACCCATCGTATCGTACAATGCAATGCAATCAAGCAATCTGGCAATCTACTAACCGCTGATCCCTGTCACAACAATCAACCAGAATAATAAACTAGAGTAATCACTTACTAACTTCAAAAGATCTGACCCACGCTTCAGCTTTTATCATCCGTACTCCGCTAAATCGGGCAACAGACATCCCTGCTGTAACCCTGTATTTCCTCCCTATCGATGTACGTTGTGTCTCCGAAACACGCGCACGTGACCTCAATTCGGTTTTGCTCCGCAAGCCGCTTAGGATGAACCTTGATGTTCCACATTTCACTCTTTGTGTACTTGGCGATCATGACGCAATGGCTCCTGGTACCTACGTTGTGGAGGCTGCACTCAGCTTTAGGGCTGAAAGCGCCTTACTGGAATGGACCCCAGTAAACAGTCGCCTGTGAGCTCGCGGTTGTCTGGCTCGATTAAGATTAACGCAGGTCGATGCGGTCTTTTTGTGTATCAGCATACGCCCCGACAGACTGTAGTTCTGAAACTGAGAGGGACGAGTTTTATCAAGTTCTGTCACGCCTGCTTTGGTCGGCGAAAAGGATAGGTGAAGTACAGTTAGGTGGTGGATTTGGAGTCAATGCTGAGCGCATGGGTAATGGAAGGTGGGCTCTTTAGTTGTGTGTGGCCGGCACAAAATTCCAACACAAACGCACACACCGAGTTACTTGGGGGCCACCTACAAAAGACAGTCCTGTACTCATTTGGATCCTAGGGCAATCAGTTACCGATGGAGAGACTCAGTTAAGAGTTGTCGTTCCTTCTGGGGAACGCGCTCTTCTAAGAAGGCGGCGAGGCCCTGGCAAACAGTCTGACAAGCGTACTGCAGGTTTGGATCGAAAACAGGATGCCGGCCGAACATAGCTCCTCAACCGTCATCATGGTTTTCAAAAAGGGAGCAAGAATGTCACGTGAAAACCATCGTGATATCAGCCTGGCATCCGAAGCACCAAAGGTGATCTCTGGCATTATTTTGTGCAGGTTGGTGGATTATCTGGGGAGACAGATTCATGAAAATCAAGCTGGGTTTCACTCCAATCGAGGGTGCATCGACCTTTACCTCGAGACAACTTCTTGAACAGCGCCACTCCTTCAGACGCCCCACATTGGTCGTTTTTCTGTATTTAAAAGCTGCTTTTGATTCTGCCGGCCATCAGCAAATTTGCAAGTGTCTGGCGATCAAGTGTCCCGTCTCCTTATGGGAGCCCTGTATGCGAACTCCTGTGGGAGCGCACGAGTATACGGGAAGCTCTCAACTGAGTTCACCACGTCCAGTAGTGTAGGACGGGGCTAGTCTCCTTCCCAATTCATCTCCAGCTTTGTTATTGGCATGCTGTTTGAAATTTCTCTGCCCGCGTATGAAACCAAGGGAGTTGAAGTGCTCCCGAAACGTTCCTTCAGAGACACTGGGTATGCAAATGATATTGCTCTCATTGGTTCAGATCCTTCCCAATTCAATATATTTTAAATAACTTAACCAGCTCTTCCGCACCGTTTGGCATGTGATTTACACCTGCACAGTGTAAAGTGCAGCTAAAAGACTGGGTGGGATCAAACCCACACCTCATGCCTCCAGGTGAGCCAATCGACGTGGTAGATAAACTTGTTTACCTTGGAAGCTGCATAAGTTCCTGTGGACTGGCTGAAGATGAGGTTATTTCTCGAGTCGGAAAGGCCACAGTAGCTTTTGCCAATCTTCGACACTTGTGGCGCCGACGTGACGTGACTTTGCGTGTCAGGGGAAGAGTTTAAACCGCGGTGGTGCAATCCATACAGCTGTATGGATCAGCAAAACGGCCCTACGCGCAGAGGACATACAGAAGATGTCAGTGTTTGACCATCAGGGTCTCCAGAGCATTGGTCAGGTCTGGTGAGAATATCGCATTGGTAATGCTGAGGTACGTCAGGTGGCCTTAGGAAAAAGGAACTTTCCCGTGATAGATCACTTACTCATGTTTCGTAGTCTGCGCTGGTTGGGACATGTACTTCGCATGCCAGAAGACCGTCTATCTTGCAGAACTCTTTTCGCGCCGCCCGGGACTGAGTGGAAGTGACCTGGGGGTGGCCAGTGTACGACCGGACAACGAAGTGGTGGAACACCAGCCAGTAAACTTAGCATGGTGTATAACTGCCGCCCCCTTGGATGGGGTCCCGGAATTCAAGTCAATAGTGGTTATTTTCTTCAAACGAGCGTATTTCTGGAAAACAGTCATTACCACGTGACCTTTGAGCCTTGCCTCCTTTGTCCTCGTGTTCTGATCAATGCTGGAGTGACCTCTTTAGTTGATCACTCTGGGTACCGGCTTGTGACCATTGTTGGTCCGACTCCAAGGAAATTGTGGGAATTGAGTTCCGCACGTATATCGGTTTAACCAGACGAACTAGAAATCCCAAAATCACTGCAGCATAAAAAGTGGCACGGTTGTATTCGAATTGGCGTATATGTATAGCATATGGAATATTAAAACAAGAGAATAATGAATATAGTATCAATCATGTTAATCATATCTGTCACACCTTGAATGAGCGTGTGGATGTTTATAGTCCAGTGGTGGTCTTGATCGCAACTTTTCGGATCTTCTCTGAATGGGAGCTTAGGATTCTTCACAGGTAGTGCGTTCTTCAGATACAACATTTTGTTCGGATACCATAAGATCATCTACAAAGGACTCATTAGTATTTGAAACAGCAGGAGTGCCGTTAACAGACTGACCTTTGGTATTGAACTCAACCTGGTCAATGTGTCTCCGGTGGCAAGAGAGATCATCCAAATCGAGAATTGTGATCATCCGTTTACCATTTGATGAAAGTACTATTGCTGTAGCAGGTCGTAAATCATTATCCTTGAAAAATGTAACATCAGCCGTTTTGGTACAGTCAAGACTTGTACGCAACGAACAAGATTTAAATAGAAGCACGGGACTCGTCCCAGCAACGGAATGAACCGCGTTCCTGCATTGCATTAAAAAATCAACAATTTCATGGTCCAATTCCACAAAAGTATTAGGAGAGAGTGAAATAATGGCAGGCTTTAGTGTTCGGGCAAAATTCTCAGCAACTCAATGTGGCTGGGGATGTCGCGGAGCAGTAAACAGATTTCGACATCCAAGACCTTTTAACGATTCCTCGAGGAATTTTGCAGTGAAGTGTGTGCCATTGTCAGTGACCAAAACAGTTGGTACACTTTCATGGCTGAACACTTTCCTCAATGCTTGCTGTGTGAATTTGGCACTTGGAGACGTAGTTAGAAAAACTTGAGGCTAACGTGAATATGCGTCAATAACGACTAAAGCATGGTATTTGCCGAGAAAAGGACCACAGTAATCAGCATGAATTCGTTGAAATGCTTGACGAACAGGCTCGTGTAAGCCAAATAGAATAACTCGTCTCCTGGGTATTTGCATACCACCTGTAGGCTTAGGACATTTGAAAATTGGTTGTTTGATTACATTCTTATTCACAGATGTCGGTAAGGTGATACTGGTTTGCAGTGAGCGCAGAACTTCGAGTCTGATAATCGATGGTCCCGACGTTGAAACCAAAAAATTACAATCGATAGAGGTACCTTGGGGTAATCTCACAGAGGTAATCTCAGCTAGAGGTACAGAATGTCCAGTGATACCACAGATGTTAACATCTGTAGGCAATATCACGGCACTGGGGTAGAATGCGGTTAGACCTGAGGGTGTAATAATGGACTAAACCCTACCAGTGTCAACAATGAAGTCATGCTTTCGAACAGAAGGGGATATCAAAGTTTTAAAATATTGAAGAAATTTGGGGACGAAATAAATAGAGAAAGGGTAGAGATGTCTACAGATAATACTTTCACGTCAGTATTTGGATCAGAAGTTAAGTGACACACAATTTTTGGACTTACAGACAAGTTGTATGTATCCCGTTTTATCGCAGATAAAGCACATTGCTTGCCTGTGAGAGCATGAATATCTTATTCACATTTCTCAAATTTTTGAACCACCGAATTAGAGTTACCATCTGTGAAGTGACGTATTGATGGATTTGGGGCACGAGAATTTGCTCGAGGTTTGAATTTGTTGTTGATCTGCATCCTTGAATTATTTCTTTTAGAATAATTTAACAACATTGCTTCCTCAGTCTTCGTCACATGCTTCACATCTTCATACTGCGCACACATTTTCCGGATGGTTTGAAATTTCTGATCCGGATAGAGCAGCAGCTTCTGCTGTAATTCGGGCAGTTGAAAGCAAGCAATCAGCCTATTATGCAGTTGGTCTCTCAATTGGGCACCGTAGTCACGTTTGGCTACCTATGTCTGCAGCTGCAATACGAAATCACAGATCGACTGAGAATGGAAGGGGGTCAAGATATTGAACCTAGCTCGTTCGGCTGCTACGGAGCTAATTGCTTTGAAGTTACTACGGCTGCGCATCAGCCTACTGCGGAGCGGAACAAGCATGTCAATCACGGCCGTGCGATTACGCCTAAACGTCTGAATCACGTCCGATTTCATCATGTGCCGGAGAAAGGTCAAAAAGGGACACAGAAAGTTCACGCCCACTTCAAGGCACCCCGTGCACAAGCCCACAGGTGGCCATCTATGATCAACATAACCCAGTAGCGTCAGGGAAGGTGAAGAGATACAACAGTGGTGACGGGTTACCTTCATTTCGAAACTCAATCACGGCAGTCAGTTTCGAACAAATGCAAGCCTTACTGCAACAGCATCAAGCGCAGTTTGAAAAATCACAAGCACAATTTGAAAAATATCAAGCAAAGTTGGTCGAGAGATTGTCGCAAATTTTTTTCAAAGCAGGCAATCAAAATGTCAGCAACAACAGACAATGTACCTTCACCTGAGACTCTGACGCAGCATATCAATCAAGACCCTGGCAATCAAGACAACGGTAATCAAAACGATGGTCGAAACGAATCGAACGGCAGTCAAGACAAAGCAAGCAAGAATGCGGAAACCGTGCTGGCTGACAATGATGCGGTTGAATACGAGGAATACTACTCGTATGAAGAAGGCCACGTTGGAGCCCACCAGGAGATTTCAGGCAAGCTAGAGAAGCTCGATGTTGACGCCAAAGATTTGCCTTCGCCAGCGGAAACACAAGACCGTGAAAGGATTCTCGTTGAGGGGCCAATCAACCCGCAGAATGTGGATGAATCTTCCCAGATGGCGGCAAAGGCACCTCCCAATTGTCCAGAACAACCATGGCCGAAAAGCAAGAAACCATGGAAAAGAATTCTCTTAGATTATGCAGATCCAATTAATGGTCAGTCATATCTCATTATGGTGGATTCATTCAATAAATTGCCAGATGTGTTCATTTTGCGCAATACTGCGGCACAGTCTACTGTCGATGAACTGGTTAGAGTGTTCCAATATTTCGGTAATCCGGAGCTGATTGTGACCGACAATAGAACGCAATTCACTTCAACACTTCAGGCAGTTTTGCGAAGAAAAAGGCATTGCGCATAAGTTTTCGCCGCCTAATCATCCTCAATCCAACAGGCAGGCTGAACGATTCGTGGATACCTTTAAGCGACCTCTACTTCAAGTGGGATGAAGGAAGACGTCAGGCAAAACGATCCAACCGCCTTTGACAATGTACCGAAATTCCCCAAACCCAAAAATTCCAAGTGGAAAATAGCCTGCAGAATACATGTTTGGACGGAAAATTAAGACTATTCACGGTAATCTTAGGCCCAAGAAGAAGGACGTCAGAAATGCAGCACCGCATAGTTTACAGTTAAGAACCAATCGAAAACGGAGACGACCAAACTGGCTCCAAGTTAATCCGAAGAATAAGAAGAAAAGATACGATGAGATTGAAGTAGTCCGCAAACAGTTTCAAATTGAAAGAGGTAATACGACTGCGCATCAACCTACTGCGCAGCGGAACAATCATGTGAAACAGGACCGAGCGATTATGCCCCCACGTCTGAATCACGTCCGATTTCAGCGTGTGCCGGTGAAAGGACAAAAAGGAACACAGAATGTTCACGCCCACTCCATGCCCAAGGCAACCCGTACACAAGCGCACAGACGGCCGTCTATGATCAATCGAGACAAAAGAACAACCACCCGAGAACCGGTGTGGGCGTGTAGGAGACACTGTTTGGTTAACAATGGATCGACCATCAAATACGGTCACAAGTGAATCATATATATAGAGGTTTGTAGTTGCGTTAATACACAATTCCTTCTGGTCGCCCTCTTGTCTTCCGACTATAACCCAGTAGCGCCAGGGAAGGTGAAGAGATACAACAGAAGTGTTGCAGAACTTTTTTCTTCAACGCAATGTAGGAAATATCGATCGGAGATTTGGGATAAACTAAATTCTTGATCAACGTATACTCCTCCTCACCAACAAAATGTAGGAAATATGCCGTGATTTTCTTATCATCCATATCAGATTTTGTGAGACACCATATGTCGAACCGTTCCAAGTAATCCTCTACGTCTCGCGCAGTTGAATTAACATCTAATGGTTCCGTTTCGGCAGGCATAGTGAATTGTTCCAATCGCGACGCCAAAATGTGATAATTAAGTTCTGCACGTATATCGGTATAACCAAACTAACTAGAAATCCAGGATTCAGCACAGCGTAACAACAGAGTCGGCGACTTGCGGTCTGGACCGGGCAGCTGGTCTATGAAGGCCAAAGTCAGGTTGGTATATAAACTGGTGTCGAGCTACAAATGGTCATTCCTCGCTTGCTCCTCTTGCGGTCCGGGTGTCCACGGCGTGCAGGACGCCGCCACCACGGTTGCAACGACGGTACGGCCAAGTGGGATGGTTAAATGTGGTAGAATGTCATGTAGGTTCATAGGATGTATCCTCGGACAAACAGAATTTCGGTGAAATGCTTCCTCACTGGAATGCTGGTTAAAAGGGTCGTCGGTAAGTTGATATTTCTGCGCACAATGATGCAAATGACTTATGTTTAGGTATGCTGCTTTTGACTGCCGATCGTTCATGCGTGTCATTCAGCGAGGCAGTCGCCTTGTAATAATTAGTTTTTATATGTGCAACACTCGTGTGACCTGCGTACGTCCGATTGCCAAGTATATGCTGCGAACCGGCGTATGAATGCTCAGCAGGAGCGTGTTGTGTTTGGATTGTTGCGATATTTTAGGTCACCCATGGAAATCCGAGACTACGTCCGGATGAACCATGGAATAGACTAGACCGGTGATGGCGTGCGGGTCCTGCGCGACAAACTGCGCCACTTGGACTATCCTGTATGTGATCTGCAGGGTATCCGAGGTCCGGTGCACCCATTTGGACCCATGGCTGGGTCTGTGATGATGGGAGTTTGAGTGTTCTCTCTCTTGCTTCCGTCCGTCTGCGTGGTTTACTTGCAAAGTATGGTGATGCAGTTCGGGCAGTTCAACCTAGCTTCTCCAATCCTACCACACGCAGGTGTGGGAAGTGGGTGAGTTTTTCTGCCGTAAAATCCATCCC
>NW_008751837.1:985989-1011233 GCF_000715545.1 Opisthorchis viverrini
TGCAAACAGCCAATACACCAGCGTCAGCTGCTGATTCTGGGCTGTTCTGACTAATTACTTTTTGTTACAGCCAGCAATCCCAAATATCACCTTCCTTTGGAGATATAGTTAACTTTAGGAACAAAATATGGCATTACACTCTTTACAACCAAGCTATCTAAAACTGCCGGGAATGCCATAATTTTTATGTTTATTATATTTATAAATTTGTTAGCGATGTAAACTTTTTGAAGGCACAACCGCATCCTAATTCTCTGCTTCGTCTGAGGGGGTCAATCATAAACCGCAAATCCGCCATGTTGCCACTTTTGAATGTTCCCGCCATGTATGTATCAACCAATCAGAATGGGGATGACGCCGCAAGTCGCGTGATCGCGCGTAACAAGAAGCACGTATGTATTCATTTTCACATTCATATTCACATAGGGGATGACGCCGCAAGTCGCGTGATCGCGCGTAACAAGAAGCACGTATGTATTCATTTTCATATTCATTCATATTCACATACACAGTATTTGGAATATTAAAACAAGAGAATAGTGAATAGAGTGATTAATAGATTTTCAATCATGTTCATCACACGATCGTAAGGCAAAATGTAGCCGCTGATTGTTCCACGGACTACCCTTCTCAGATAACATTGTAGGTAAGCAAAACCTATTCCACTTAATGACTTTGCATGGCAATGCAAAGCAGTATGTTGACGTTGAACATTTTTCTGTCGTTCAAGTGTCGTGAAGCAGTGGATTTATTTTCAAGCTGACGGCAAAATACTTTGCTTCGATTTACTCATGTAAAACGCACCAGTCACAATCAAAGAGTCTGCGGTAAATCAGTAGGCCACTTTACTATTGGCGGCACGTGCTTTCAAAGTGAAACGAATTTACTGGCATTAATTTGACATATGATTGTTTACGCACCGTACGCGTTGCATACCGCAAGTGTGCATTCGAGATGGAGGAACTCCCTTCTTGTCAACATAAGCGGGTAGGAACTTCGACGTCACACTTCACTCATATTATTGATGAAAACTTTTCAATAGTCCAAGAAAGTTTTCGCCCTTTTTAGAGCTAATCAGGTAGGTGCGGTTTCCAATTTTCCATAATCTTTTTGTTCCATTCAAGATTCGACAACTACTCTCGTTCGCTTGTTTCCTGAGCTGCGCAACTTGGTTGCAAACATTTCCTCGCCAACCGAGGTGACGTCATCAGCGCATTGTTACGGGGCGGAGTGGTGCGTAGCGATGGGTTGGTGGTACAGCCATCGTAAATGGTTTTCTAGTGCCACCCGATCAGACTTGAGTGGGTGAAATTCTCCCTCTCACTCTTTAACATGGTCCAGTCACCTGATCGTTTGCAAACGTCATCAGCTTCACAGGCACAAGATGAGACCAGGGAACATACTTTCATCAGTGACCACAATCAAGGTGTTGTTAAACATTTGGTCCAATAAATGATACTGTGGTATGTCGTTCATGAGGCCCAACAAATCCGTCTGCCGAAGTGCGGAAGTTCAGAGTAAGAGATATTTGAGTATTGCTGAGAACACGCTACTGCGTGTTCTGCGTGGACTGCGTAAAAGAATACCTAATCTTTTCGTAACTAATGCACCTCAAGGTTTGAAATTTGGCACAGAGGTGCAAAACAGCGTTTTGTTGATGCCAAGTGCTGGGTTGACCAAATACTTTTAAAATTTCTGGCAATTATGTCGAAATAATTGTAGCATTGGTACGTTCATTATTTGTCCACCAGGTGTCGCTGTTGGGGATACCAGTACCCAAAAACCGTTTACTTGTTGAGCTACTTCCATTTTTTATGAAACTCTGGATGTTTAAATTTTGCGACTTTCCTGCCACTTGGCACATCATTTCAAACGTACCGCGCTTCTTTCCTATTGACCGATTGCACTTTGTTAGTTCTAAGGAATTTATTTTTCCCCAAAGTCGCTACATAATATTCGACGATACTCCCGCTGTAGGTTGCCTTTGGTTTAGGCAGTAAAAGCACTCCTCTGAGGATTCGATCTTGTCACTACTGTAGGAGTGGTTGGTTTGCATCATAGATGGGGACACTGGACCCACAACCAATTTCAGGTAGATGGATTGAGTGCAATGTGGCTGCGACGGGACGTTCAGATAGGCATCTCAATGATCGTCCCAACACCCGTTAGATAAGCCATGAACTTCGGCATGGATAAGAAGGCGATAAAACGCCCAACGGTGGCAGGCACTATTGCAGAACTGGTGTTTTGGCTATGCTGTTTCCGAATGGACAATATCGATCAACTATGGCTAATGGGATCACCGACAGTTGTACACAAGCGGTAGGTACTTGCTTAATGCCAGTACGTCCACCCGTCCCGCCCATCCAAGAAATGGGTCCTGCTATCCATATATGAACAGTCGAACTAAGTGAGTTCTCGAAAAAGACGATATTGTTAATGTCTTGGGCCGCGCAGCCTTGTGCGTCCCAGGGTCTCCATCACACGTTATGGACCTGACAGGACAGATCATTCTTTTGATTGACTTAAAGTATCTTTTACATCACGTTGTCACATGCCTTCTGTTTTAGCCGCTTTGACTTTGCCGCAACTTCAAAAACTGAACATTTCTTTAGGTCTTCCGAACATCTAATAGGTAGGACTCATCTATCAGTGAATGGTCTCACGTATTCACTCGATTTTGACGCACGTACTCACTGCACAAGAAAAGATAGATCAGCTGTACGTCGAGAAAAAGTACATCCATATCACTCATTCTTCCATTCCCGATGAGTTTACGCCACAATAGTTGCACTAGGACAGGAGAAGTGATGTGCTGTGAAGTGCGGGTGAACAAATGATGTCTTCCTCTCCCGATGTCCATGAAGGTGTGACGAACAACTGCAGATCATGTGTTAACTCCTACTATCCCTTGGACACGTCACCACACTGGTACAACTGGGTCAGGCGATCAGGAAGGCAGAGCACACCCGAATCCTTAAGAATTTCTGACAAGAGACCTGTTGAACTTCAACGAGCGAAATGCTGATTAAGCAGTGGGCGCGCACATACAAAAAATGTTGAAGACTTACTAACCTAGAAAAGAATGTGAGAAGTTACAGAGATTTCACCGACAGAGGATAAGGAGATTAGGAGAATAACAGTCATGCATGGCAGATGTTGATATGGCCGCTTGTAGATATGGATAGAAAAGATTATTAGCGTCAGTTGCTATGCTGCATTTAAATTTATTACAAGCGTCAAAGAGCCCACCAATCAGTAACTAAATTAAGCGCAATTAAACCAAAGCACCCTCACCTCCAAAAAAGCCTTCCGTTTCTTGAAGTCCAACAGCTCCGTTCCTGAGACGATCAGATGCAGAAATGATTTTTGCAACCCTGGCTTAGTTTGGTCATTCTGCATTGATGATCAAGATATAAGACTGTACTTATATGAAATTTCTAATCACACTCATTACCCCGAGGAGAAAGAGAAATCAGTAGACCACCACACGTGGATGGTGCGTCATACGCAGTTGCGACTGTGAGCATACTTGCGAGAATCCGTGGTTTCTGGATTGGATAGTCGGAAGACTGAGTAAAATGTTTGGGTTTAGAAGACGGGGTGAGATTGCAGCGAGCAAGTTCGCAGATAAACAGCAATATAGTACGTTGGCGGCTGTAACGCAATGAAAACTTGTTGGTACTGATATACATTTGGTGGGTAAATTTTTATCCATTGACTCGCGAAATCATTTGCCACATCAGATAGCAGACGGAGAGCGATCACCTTTCCAATTACTTAGACCAGCATGCAGCGTCTCTCAGCTGTGGTTTGTTCCATTGCATCATTTGGATACAGAAAGCAAATATTCCAAGAAAATTACAGTTCCTGGTGCAGTCGATTGACTGCACAGAGGAATACCGATCAGACTCACAATTAGCTGAAGATTCCTCGTTCAATTATGGTGGGCGAGAGTAACACTCGAGTTGTTTATCCATCGGTATGGGTGATACTCGTCTCTGATGGATAGATTGATCTCCCTTAGATTTGTTTTCTTAAGAGAGCAGTGGCTATACTGATTAGTAATAAAATTCGAATATGAGTCCAGCTTATGTCACTGATCAACCCTAAAGAAGGCTGAGCCACTCACGCAACATGAAGGTCGGGACTTTGTTGAGGTCAACGGAGATAAGCTGGTTTCCATGTTCTAGTCTGGTAGACAGCAACTGCTTAATACATTTGATGTTGGTCCCTCGGTGAATGGAACGCGTGCATCACCAACCTAACCTTGATATTTGTGCTTACATTAGTTTCTCATTATCGTCTGAATGTTGTATTACCTAAATAAGTGACTACAGTAATGACTCCTGAGTGGCGACACAACCATCTCAGAGGCTCGCTGTATCGTGCTTACATTCTGAAGATTACTGGTGTTTGCCAAGCCATACTCAGATCGACGAAATGCAGTTAAATGTGTTTGGATCCGGAAAGGCTGGATAGTTAAAATATGGACTACGGTAGGCACCGGTGCGCTTCTGCGGGGTAGTATTATCATCCCACTTGAAACTTTTCTGGAGAAATCTCGATTAAGTTTTCTTCCGTTTTACTGATCTCTTTCAGAATTTTTTTTTATTCATTTACGCGTGTTTACTCCAAACTTCAACGACCCTCTCTGATGGCTTCTAAGTCTGCGCATTTGCTACTCGCTGAAACTAGTTCTCTTTGGTCGTGGAAAGGTACGGCTCAACAGACGCCATAACAATACAAACAACCGCAAGTTATGTATGTGACTACAGGGTGGTTCCGTCCCGGCCACTATCTGACGTTCTGAGGTCGTGCTGATGAACTGAAGCGTTTACTACTCGCATATGGGTGGTACAAAGGAAAACAAGGTACAAACCAATAGTCGTTAGTAATGTAATGAAATATGTAATACATTCATTCTACTAACAGAATGGATGAACTGTTCGCCTCATCTGTATAAAACCAAATAAGACCTAAGCAAAGTGAAAGGAAACTAACGTGCGGTCATTACCAAGATCCTCCACCATGGGTATTCATTATGCTGAACAACACAGAGCTTATCGCATTGAGTAATCACACACTTAACCTAACGTTCGACCTGATTGGTGTCATCATGTAGCCCACATAGCGAAGTCAACTCAGACGCGATGACACCACACAATGAGGAGCCCAGCACTGTCGAGGTGCCGCAAAATAGGAGCAGCTTGGTGGGGTTTAGGAACTAAATACATGGGCTTCATCTAGGAGGACAAATTAATGAAATGGAAGCTGTCCATGAGACGTTCACACATGCCTTTTCGGATGGTCTGATGATCAGTCTGTTGGACCTCATCAGGTTGTCGTACTTTGTCCAAATTGCTTCTTCACTGTAATTAGCGGTTGACATCGGGTTACCAACTGCCATTCGCCTTTTCAGCTGTACCTACACAGCAGATTCACCTGCAAAACAACCCGCTGTTAGGGTAAGATTATAAGACCACTACGGGAGTAACTCTATATGGAAGTCAGTTAACTTTTTGCCGATTAACGAATGAAGGTTTCGGTAGACCTCATTTTCAAGTTCGGCAGTTGAATGCAGAATAATGAAAAAAATAGGGTGACCGTGTGGGGACCGAGCATTGTCGTACTATTACAGTTAGGCTTGTTACCGTGATTTTCAGATGAAAATGCAAGCCATTTCATGTGAGAAACCGATTAAGATTGTTCGGGTGGTACGAAGAGAATGCGTTTTTATCGTATAATCTCATTAACATCAAATCCACCCAATCATTCTGTGAGCAATTTAATTCAGATTTTTACGCTGTTTGAATTCGGACGAAAAATCCTAATGTGGCTACAAAAATTGGCACATTGAACAAGCACGCGACCGAAATGTGCATGCACTGTTCACCCGGCAGAACAACACAATTTAACTTTCAACCTTTGAAAGGTGGCCGCAGGCCACTGTCTCCTGTGACAGTATATCTTCGATCGCGAAGCTCTAACATGGCTGTTACGGTAACCGAAATAGAAAAAGAATGATTTACTGGATGAAGACATCATGTGGAAGACGTCAACGATGTATTCTCTGAAGGCCACTGAATTATAAAAGGAACAAATTCACAAGAGAAGAAAAACGGTTCAAAATTCCCTCATACTGATACAAGTAATTACGTCGACCAAACTTTGCCCTTCGTTTAGTTACTAAATGCACTCTTGAAAAAAGCCTCCAAATGAAACAAAAAGGTGAGCGCTAGCTCAGCAAAAGTTAGTTCAGCTGGTACGAGCACGTATGTTGCATCGTCGGCCATGCGGACTCACAATATGTCACCGTCGTCCTTATAAAGAGAAAGTGTACTCTTTAGTTGCCACCTCAAATTGAGATTCTGAATGGCCATTGTTGGGCAGAATTTATCGCCACTAATGGGAACATATGTGTCGAAACCCTGGATACGACCGCCGTTAACAAATATTTTGAGCCCGTTTGACTGTTATAGGTGTCACGGTTGCGGAAAATGGATGGTGACCGTTAAAAAAGAACAACGGGTCTGGCCGGTACTGATCAGGTAGTGTGATATTTCTTTGGAAATCTCTCTCAGAAGGGTATATATTCTGAAGGAGGAGGATATATTCTGAATGCTGATGGTTTCATTCAGCGGGCTTGAAAAAGAATAATACACATTGATCTTTTGAAGTCCCAGAGAGTTAAAAAGGCTTCTTTAGAATTTGTCAGGGAGATAGTGACAAGACCAGACTGTGTAGGTGAAAGCAGAAAACTAAATTTATAATTTTACCCGGTATCTTTTCGTATCTAGCACGCCTGAGTTCATTTGAAAGAAATAAGCATTGCTGTATTTTAGGAGGACCACATTCCGGCCATTTTGTCATTGAGGAAATACTAAGCCGAATGCTGGAAGGTCTGCAAAACCCGTGTTCGAACTGTTTCTCGTTAGAACCTTGATCTGGAATTCGCAGACGACATCGCCCTCATTTTTGAAGACCACGGCGGAGCACAATCCCTGTTGACTGACTACCATCATACCATCTTCCGGTATAAACCTTACAAATCCAACGTGCAGTCATGCTTCAAAACGTATAGTCTCTGAACACATACATTACAATTTAAGGAGAGTCACTGGATGTTGTGTAGAATTGTACACAACCCAGCAGTTGTATTAGCTTTGACGGAAGTGTGTCTGATGAAGTCAGTGCAGGAATCTCATTGGCCAAAATCACGTTTTCTGATTTGCGTCAATTGTAGCGTCAAAAAGACATATCAGTGGGTTTGAAGGGTCGCGTGTACCAGGCTAAAGTAACGGCGAGACATGGCCCCTGTGGACAGATGAGGTGAGGCGTCCTCAGGTTTTTGAACACCGATACCTCAGAAGCGTTGCCGGTTTTGAATGGCGTCAGCACCTTGGTAACGTAGTGATTAGGAAACGGGTATTGGGCTGTGCGGCAGGTACTTCAGCCACGGAAAACATCCAGTACCATCAACTGCGGTGGTTCAGTCATGTGCTACGCATGCCGGAACACCGTCTATCGAGAACGGTATTGTTCTCCGTGCCTCCTTCATAATGGCGCGAACCACGAAAGGAAAACGTATGACTTGGCAGAAGAGTCTGAAAAAAGTTATGAAGAGTTTTGGTGTTGCGCGCCTTACAAGATGGAGTCCCCATGATATCTGTGCTTGGCTGGAGACATTTCAGTAAATGGCAGGTGAGCGATTCCAATGGCGTTCTTGTTGTCAGGTTTTTTCCAGATTGCTGATTGGTTGCTTGGAAGCGTAGGCACCTCAGAATGTTTGACACACCAGTACTAGATCCCCTCCCTCACCTGCCGTTTTCTCTACTTTTCATTCTAAGGCTTAAAATATGATAAGATAAACCTAAGGTTGTACGGTAGTGTAGCATTAAGGTCAACACTGATGTTGCCGTCTCTGGTGATGATGACTCGGGATCGCTGCAACCTCGCCGTACCTTCAAAACCTGAGTATTTCTTACTCAGGCTTCCGACCATCCAATCCACATACCGCGTATTCCCACAAGTGTTTTCACGCTACCACCCGAGTCTGATGCACCTTCCATCTGTTGGAAGACGACAGACATCGCTTTCTCCTGGAGTTCATCGGAGTGTGACTAACAATTGCAGGCATATATTGAAAATTTTACGACAGAGTAAGTTGCATAAGTCTGGAGTCCCATTTGTGATGATCCAAAGAAACGTCACAGTCTATGCTCGTGGTGTTTAGAACAAATGGGTACCTTTCACTATTGTTTGCTGATGAATCAGTTTTCCGTCTGCACGGTGAAGTTTCGAAGACCCCTATTTGGGAGAGACCTAATCCACACCTGTTTCAAGCTACGCGAGCCCAGTATATTCTGAAGATGAGTGTTTGGACTGGAATTCTCGGTTCCATCGGACTGCTTTCTTCTCACCAGCATCACAAACGGTGGAAAGAGTATTATATTCTTTTCTCTCATCTCCTTTTTGTTAGTCGCCACTGACTGTTTCCGCGGCTAGAAGTCTAGGGCAATTTGGAGTAAATATGGCGGCAATAAGATGGTGCGCCTCAGTATTATGCACAAAACGTTCAGAATGTTTTGGCGGCCACATTGTGCACCAGGCTGATTGTCCTTTGAGCACCTTCAAGGCTGACAGTTTCATGCTTCCCTCTAACTCTCTTAATATGCATTATATATATATATATAATCACATCACATTCCCAGAAAAACGAACTCGCTGGTGGTTCAAAATTGATATGGTTTCGTGCAAATGTGACATTCTGATGTTCATCATAGCCAGTGGATTGATGGTTGAACTTCGAATTTCGGTAGAAAGAAACAGCATGAAACTATTTTGGACACAAAAGTAAACTAATTGGTAAGATGGCTAGAAAAAACAGAGGCGTTTGGGGTAACTGGATGTTTCTGAAAGGGGCACACCCGATGTTGATGACGAAGTAGCCCAAAGGAAGTCAGTGAGTGGGTCACATGAGGGTTTCATTAAGCATTATGTCGATTTCTTATGTTCTCTTATTGAGTGTACACAGTGTTGGTGGAACTAACATTCATTCGCAAATTAAACCGGTGTGAACGGAATACTCTGATGAATCTCAGCTGCTCATCTCGCTATTGTCACTTAACTGAATACGCCACGTGAAGGTAGCCCGTGTTCCATTTGGACTAATATTAAAGATATGAGAAAGTCTGCACTCAAGTCAGTCGTAAGTTGACCACTGATATGGGAGATCCAGTCAATATTTTCGCATTCAAGCTTTTCCTACCAAAGTCCGGCGACTTTCTGCTGATACTTTCAGACTGAGAACACCAACCGTTCCCCTAGGTCTTATTCTCGAATTTGTCATTGCATACGTTCTTCTTAGCTGGATTCGCTGTTGCACCGTCTTGTTCCCTATTTTCTTGAAGGAGGATTACTACCTTTCATCTGTCAATGAAACTGGTGCTCAGGTGCAGTGAAGCCCCCTGCAGTCTCCGGAAGTATGTTGATTTGCTTTATGGCCAGCAGACGCTTCGACACCTGTACTAAATTTATTAGCAACATATCAACTGTTCTACCTAACTTTGAATGCAGCGTGGCTATGTTTCTCCTAATCTCCATATCCTCGTTCGACGAGGCTGCGTTAACCAATGCATCTTGACACTGTTTCCAGCTTCGTAACCGGGTGACCGTGAAAAGGCTACTTATGGCATTATGCTTAATGTAAATGTAAAGTTCATGAGCAACCGAAAATAATCGAGGTGACATCAGCCTTTCTAGATTGTACGCATGTGGATTATAGTGCTTAAAACTCTACTTCAGGCAATGGAGTGTAGTAGGTTAGTTCAAACTCGCGCCTAACGCTGATTTATCCTGATTTTGTGAGCGGTGACCTGCAGTGGAAATAGCGTTTCTTACCAAAAATTTATCGTCCTGCGTTTGATCGGTGTTCATTTATATACTCCGAGTTTAATTTGACTGTGGGAGGAAAAAATGAGGTTCACGTTCGCGAGACCACTAGTTATCTAGAATGCTTTAATTGGGCTGCGTAATCCTCCAGTGAATCGGACATGTGCGGATGTCGTAACCTATCATAGCAGGCTCCGCTTTTTCCAAAGTATGTGGTGTTTACCGTCTTCATGGATTGTCTAGCAAAAAGCAAGTACTGACGCCGCTCAACTGCTAGCCGTAAGATACACTGTGATCGGCCGGCTGAAGCTTCACATTTTCGTTGTTGCCACATTCTTGATCAGAAAAGCTTGCACAGGGGCTGTAGACCGAGAAATTACATCAAAGTAAGCCTAGTATAATTCGGTGAAGTAAATTAATGTGGTCGAATACTGGTCGCTGTTACCACCACAGACTGTTCATTATTCTCCAAGCAAGATCCCAGAAGAGAGAGTGGCCCGTTGATTCCAAAAAAATGATGCGCGTCAGTCGCCGGTGCGTACGTGGGCAGATTAGAGAAAATGCGAAGTACGGACTGGATGACCGGAGAAATGAGCGAGACGATAGGGCTCTGAGAACGCAATGGGGTTACACCAAACTAATCCATGAACAAGACGGCACCCCATTGGGTCATAGGATGACGCTTGATTGAGTGACAGCTCTCTGCCATACATCGGCTTGTGGAGGTTGGTGTCAGCCTCTTATTTTCAGAGTCGTCCCAACACTCCATAAATTGGGTCACGTTCAAGAACTCCGTGATATAATGTGCCAAGTTGTGGGAGAGCCACTCATCCACAGGACGTGTTTTGTCTAAGACGTCATGAACTTCCAAGGTCATACTGAGTTGCGTGTCCCAGTTTACGGTCTACCAAAAATCCATCAGCCAGATATCTCGTTAAGACCGCTAGTAGACGGAATAGGTCCCCACCCCATGAGCTGGCCAGATTCTTGACAGGTATTCTAAAACACCTTACCGGGAAAACTAGTAATTACATTAGGGATTCATGAGACTGTCAACAAGGCAGCAGGCGAATACGTGGAACCAGACGACATTCTTGTAAGTTCCGCTGTCAATTTGTCATTTACAAATAAGCCAAAAGGGGACATTAGAAATAATGGAGTGACTGATACCAGCAGACACCACTCTTTCAGAACAGTATAAAACGTACCCGAACCTCACCCAGTTTGTTTTTGACCCCGTGGTTTACACTCAAGAACAAGGTCTAGCAATGGGTTTGGAAAATACTCTTACGGAGGATTTCAAACAGAAAGCTTTAGCCAGATTCCCATACCTACCCAAGATATTCTGGCGTTATGTGGATGACACTTTCGTTGTGATGAAACGCAACAAGGCCAATGAGTTTTACAACTATCTGAATGGCCTGAATCAGTATAGCAAAATTAGTGCGGAGATAGTAACTTGGGGCACACTACCTATCATAGACTGCATGACATATAACGTCTGGAGGAACTGAAACCTGACACAGTGACAATTTCGAACTAATTGTCTGCTCATGCGAAGTCGGTATTCGCTAGTATTGCCTCATCAATGTTTAATCGGGAAAGGGTCCTGTGCACAGAGGAAATTGACCCAAATTGAAGTAGTGGATAACCAATTAGTTTGATTAGGGGTCTATTGCGAAGGTTGTTGGTACAGGTGGCGAAACCCAACAGGGAATGGAACGGAACTGCTGTTATTCCATGCAAACCAGGGATGCTGGAAGTCATTCGAGTGATTCTAAACACAGCCAACATAAGAGTAGCTTTCCAGAAAGGAAACATTATGTACTGGTGCAGAACAGAACCGGGGACTGTACAAAATTAGGTGTAACGACCGTGCTTAGGTCTATATAGGACCGGCGGCCAGGAAAGTTCACACCAGAATCGGAGGAGAATAAACACGCCGCCGAGAAACGCAGATGAATATCGAGCGCTACTGAAAGACTCATTAATGGCGGAACATGCACTGGACACAAAATAGGTTTAGAAAATTTCGAAGTTTTGAGGCGGGGACTACGTTCTATGCCACAGAGACTGATGGCCGAGGCGGTGGAAATCGTTGAGCAACCCAGCGCAGATAGAATAGAAAGCGTGAAACTGGCAAGTGGTTAGAGAACAGCTTTAGATCAGTCGAGCTATCACGTGGTGTGCGGTTATCAGAAAGAGAAGTAGCTTAGATCTAAAGTGTACTTAATCTCACCTACCTGCCCCCCCCCCGCCTCGCCAGTGCAGAGAAAAACTAAATCTGCCAGTGGCAACCACGGTGAATCATTAATTGAAGCATCTTGAACTAAATCCGATAAAAAATAACTTGAAATTTCCCGACCCATCAACCGTAAGATTTAGGTAACCACACTCACCGACAAGACCCTTCAATTAGTATTCAAGACTGATCTGGTGTGCTTATCTGAAGGCCTTACCGATTGGTTCCCTGTCTGCCTTAAACCTGGTCAACTTGATGACCTGTTCACTTGACCTGATGAAGCGTTTGTGTCGAAAGCAAATAGTTGCCTAGTTAGAAACCACCGACTGCTTACCAAGACCCGAAACGATGTTTTATGTTTTCAGCAACTTTCATCTAGATTCTGGAATGTTAGGACGTCTCCCCGAGTACCTAGAGATTCTCCTCACGAAACAAATCTAAGATTAGAATTACAACTGCTTCCAAATTGGAAAATCGAAATTCCCCTCTTTCTACAGGAAAACAGAGCTCATCCAGTGGCTTTAACAGAAAGCCACTGTCAAGTGTATCATATCTCCCCAAATGACTGAGTAAGCTGCCAACCATGTTTTATTCCAAGTATCTTGATAACTATATCGACCTAACTATCCCGTATCACCCATATCATCACGATTCAGTAAATGATATAAACCCGAAGACACACCACATCTTCCCAAGTATAGAGTGATGAGCAGTTCTATTGCTAGAAAAGAGACGATCGGTTGATAGTAGACGGAAGCTGAGCAATCAAAATAATGGAATGAAGGATGTCACCAAAAGATCAAATGTGGTTTGCAAGAATAAAATCGGCGATTTACGGTATGACGGATAATCAGGAGAGTACTTCATGAGTGGCTTCTTCGCATGGCAATTTGCCAACAGTGCTCGATATAGTGCTGTCCACATTCGAGTGCTTTCTCCGGACTAGAGCAATAGTAACCTGGACCCCACAAGCATGGGTTAGATGGATGGTGAAGTTTAACTTGCTGAATTTGGAGTTTAGGTCCCGAGTGAGCACTACGCCACACTACTGTTCTACAGTGATCCAGAGCTCCACAACGTCGCGCGGTTTCTTCACTCTGACACCAGTACACGGATCCCCAGGCGCAAGCATTCACACCAAAAATATCAACATCCACCTCAAGAAGAGTGGTTGGTTTTGGTTTGGTTTCCTTCTCTCCAAACCAACTGAGTGCATTACAAAAATTCACGGTCCCACATGCCTCTGCGTTACGTTTCGAAGAACACCAAAAGACAGGTCCTTCGGAACAGGCCAAAACCTGGGCGCCTACATTTTCCGGTAAATCTTCAACGACACGACCGGACACACCGGAATCTTGTATCTTCATTTGACAAAGAGCCAGGCTCTAGAAAAGGACGATAGATGTTGTGGAAATTAGACTTCCGAAGGTGAGCACAAAAAGCAACCGATGGATTATCTGCATGGCATCGATCACAGGCGAAATGGATTAGCACACCTAGATCAGGGGATTCACTGTGTTTTGCCCTAAACTGCACTCTACAAAAACCTATCAACGTTCGCATTATTCTGACAAAATAAGTAATGACGGCTGACAATGATAAATTCATAACGAAAAAGTCACACTAATCTGCCCCATTTTTACTGTGTGATTCCACATACCTTTTAATTAATAAAGGTTTTCCATGTAATTGATTCTGCAAAATCTTCTTCCTTTTTGCACCTGCTTTTCATCTATTAGACTTTCAGCATTTGACTTTTGCGTGGAAAGCACTATTCGCATATATGGCAAGCATTTAAATACGTACTTTTGCACGAGGTAAATATGAACTACCAGTTTAACACAGTACAGATGAACACAAATGGCACTAGTTCAGCAGCATAACCGCAACTACGAGAAGAAATATTCCTAACTGAATAACCAAAACTTCGCCACGTATTTTAACAAATTCGCTCAAATCCGGACTTGGTTACTAAATCACGCTCAATAACTTCCGCATCACTTTCCTCGTCATTCGTTGACCGGCTTGTCACCAGTCTCCATTTTTGGGCATCTTAAAAAGCATCGGATGAGGACCTACTATCCCTTTTCTTGTCACATGAGGGTTCATCACGCCTTTTCTTCCAGTACTACACTGATGACCTCACACTGCCAGTGGCTAAAATACACCGATAATTTTCCACGCTGTCCCTAAACAGGTGAGTGGCGCAATACGTGTAGCACTGGACCTGGGGCGCGAAATGAGAAATTACTGGACTCCATCAAGATCAGCCATTAAAACGAACCTAAGATTAGCGGCCAACAGAGAAAAGTTTCCAGGTGAATGCTTTTACAGATCTACTGAATATCGTTATCCAGAAAATTAACCGAAAAAAGACTGTTCACCCTTGGAAAACTTCATTCAATGACGCAAAACCACTGGGATCTTATTAGTGCACGGTCTTTCTGGACGCTGTTTCGAACCGTACATCGGCTATTCGGATTCGTTTGACTGTGATTGGCCACTGTTTAGTTACACTTTCCCGGTTGCTCATCTAATAGATTGCCTTTCCTTACCCTGATAATTGTACTCCGTGAAATGTTCTGATGATTCGTCGGCGGACTGAGCCGAATTCAGATATTTGATGGTTGTCACCTTGGAAAGTGTTGCTGTCACCGCAGGCTCTCCATCGACTCCTATCCCCGTAATTATATACCGAATTCACAAACCATTGATCGGTATTTCGGATCAGACGGCCTTTAGGTGAGTTTTGAAAGGTAATCAACTCGAGACCCCAAACAACCCGCTTAGCATCCCCAAAATGATTATATCCCCGGCAAGAAAAAAACAGCAAAGGTGGACATCCTCACTGGCAAGCGCATCTGGCCCTTGAGATGATTCTGTTGGTACAACGGGTCAGAAAGATATACGAAATTATTTTTGTCCCAGTGTACCGCTAGCCTTGACAATCGAAATCTCTCCAATATTACAAAAATAGTGTCCTCTATAAGGGTTTCTGCAGAGAGGACAGCAGCACAGTTAATCGGGGTGGAAAAAATTCCAGCGCTGCACTGGTGAGCCGGACCAGCATTCAGCTTAAATAATTGTTCCTTGATACTTGATACAAGTAAGTACACATGCTCACTTTACACACGGCTTCAGTATCGGTTGCCTTCTGGGCCAATAGTCGGAATATTTCTGAGTGGTTGTCCAAAACCAATTTGCACTATCAAAAATAAACGGAGGTGGGAATGATTGGAAATACATCAAGCATGAAGTAGTAATGCACAGCCTGCCGCACTTCATTCCTGCACACTTGAGACTCACTGAAGACAACATCGATCGGGGATTGGGGAACGTAGCTGATTCTAGGACAGTCAAGTGTGTACCATGTGATGGCGTCAAACATCGCAACAAATGTAATGACGAATAATTACCATTGCGTTCACAGTTGGTTCACAAAACGGCACCGCAGTCATGCTAGTCTTCTGAACCATCTATTAGCATGATAAAGATTAGTGACTTCGTTTTAGGGGAAATACCTCTTCGGATTTTGAAGAGAGCGTTATTAAAAGACAGCCCACATCACTGGTGCTGTCCCACTGCGGGAAATTATTCTACTTAAACTGTCCATCCATGATGAGTATGGTCTGCTTAGACCATTTTCAAAGGAACTATTCAACAGACCGAACAGGTTATACAATAAGTGGGGGCTGTGCTAGGGCTGCTCCGGTGACGAATGGTGGATATGCATATACGCAGTCTTGCTGAGCTTCAATATTAGCGAAACCAGACTGTGGCGTCTCCGCTTTAATTTGGACTGACTATAGCAGGCACACCAAGACAGGAAGAGGATTGGACAAACGAGCGTTGCTCATAAGAGATTCGAAGAACCCTGGGACTTTTCCTAAGTGCTGATGATTTGTCGCCACCTAGTCGAAAACAGTGTAACGTGGTTCCTTCGTTTAAATTTGTTGTTTCCATTATGCGAGTATTTGAAGTAACTGGCGTAATGAAAACTACTGCTCCGTTTACATACTCCAAACGAAAAGGATGATACAAATCAAGCAAAGACAACACCTAATTATATATATATTTCGAACAGCCGTTATCGTGGCCACCAGCTGCCACTCAGCTTGAGTCCACAGCTGAAGGGGAAGCACGTACGGCCCATACGGACTGTATACGTTCTATCAAGCGCCACCGAGCTTCTGGTCCGGGTGACCTCCCACTCGCGTTGTTCAAAGATGGGGCTGAAGTCCTCAGTCAGCACTTGTTTGATCCACTTGCCTGGACTGGGGAAACGGAGACTGTCCAGACACCCGGGAAGAGTCGGTGATAGTGACCATTTTCCAGAAGGAGGCTCGTAGTGAGTGTGGTAACTATGGGGGAGTGTAGTAAGCTAGCACTAAAACCCTCCCAGTCCACTTCTACTCCTTTCTTAGAATTTCAAATAAATCAATGTTGTACGGCAGAGAAGCATCAGTGCTGGACACTGACATTATGTTGTCGTTAATCCTACTGCCATGCAGCAGAATACGCATTATCAACTCGGTAATAGCTGAACACAGGAGAATACAATCCATTTTTTGGCATCTTGTGCAATGAGAACCTGGTTAGTTATGCAGAACCTAGCAAACAGTGCGCCAAGCGTTGTGCCCGACCGCATTGTCTGCAGGGCGTAAGCCAATCAGCTTAGGTCGGTGCAGCACCGCACAATTGTAATGGCCAATGCCATCGCTACCCATCACTATCACCGCATTTTTATCGTGGAAGCGCTTTGCTGACGTACTACGCTAACCGCGATCCGCCTCATCCGGTGCTGAACACAAAGTCAGATCATAAGCTTCATCGAAATATCGGAAGGTCTCTGTTTTTGACACGGACTAGACGTTTGTTGAAAGACAATCATTCCGACTTTGATTCCAAAAATAGTGGACGAATGAATTGCTATTGGCCAACCATAAAACAGCCTTCATGTACTCCTATCTTGATGTTCAGACGTACATCTAAAAGCAAACCTTTCCCTTATCAGCTGGGTTTGGAAACAGAATACGATCCATGCCGTTTAACGGATACAGATTGAGCAATTTTTATGGACCAACGTTCAGGCACAGAAAGCGGAGGAAACAATGGAACTAAAAGGTCGGTGGTTACCTAGAAGCTAAAATGTGAAGTCGAGGAGAGCCACTGAGCTTTCATTTCTTCGACGACGAAAGTATTAATTTGAAATGCCACTCAAGTATCAATTGACAGTACTTCCGCGGACCTTTCGGGAAACTCGGGTAAAATGGCCAGTATCTACCGTCGAAAATGATTATATACTCCCACTAAGACGCTCGTTTGACTTCTCCGGTCCATCGGACGGGATCTTCGGCCGTCGTTTCCAAGAGATTATGGTTTATATCGTTTTTTTATATTTCACTGTGGCGTTCCAGCAGGGCGCTCAGTATTCGCACAATGGAACTGAATTTTCGAAACCTACGACGTATCTTTGATGGACTAAAGCAATCGGTCAATTGAGTTCAAAGTAACTATTCAAACTTTTGAGCCCCATGTAGGCATCCCGGGGTCTCAGCGATGCTGAGAAACTATTCCACCAGACTTTTCCGCCAAAGGTATGAATGCTCCAGCGGACAATGAAATTTGGTGTGGTGCAAAAATATGAACCTAGATTAGGATGGTTTTTGGTTTGAGCACATACGCAACAAAATGCAATGTTTTGGTGCAAAGGTTTTACTCCACTTGTGAAGGTTTTGCAGCTAAGAGAATTGTTTGGCTAATGGGCACCTTCCAGCAGACCTAGTTTCCCCGAACAATCACAGTCGTCTAAACTAATGAGTCCAAATAGTAATGGAAAAGTCGGTACATATTACCTGACTCTGCCTATTTATCTTACCTGATCACGGTCAGCCTGTTCTGCATAGGTGACGCATGTATCCTTGTCGACAACGGACGCACCAAACAATGTCTTGTGTAATTGCAACCTCGCTACAAGTTGCGCACAAACGGTGCAATTCTGGATGGGCTGGGGATATTGCAACGCTTCATGAGTGTGCTGTGACACTAACTTCAAATACTGAACCATCTGCCTGTTTAGACATTCACTAGATTTGCCACACTCAAGAACCAACTCAGGGTTTCCGCAAATTTCGTCCATGCCAGTGGCCTCACACCTCCGTTCCGCGGCTCGGCTCGAACACCAGTACACTGGACCACGGAGACAGGGAGAACGGCCAACGCTTGGGCACAACTGAATTGCCTGAAAAGTTAAACAAGAGTTCTAAAGAGCAGTATTCAAATATGCGCACACTTTTGCAAGTAAAAGCATAACAATAACTAGAGGAATTGCACATTTAAAAATCGATTATCGAATTCTAGTTAAACACCACAACGTACCCCGTCAGCAGATTACTCCAGGTAGATTACGGAAACGAGCTGCTTGAGTCATACATCAAAACATGTTTAGGCAGCACCATGCTCCAGGATTATAATCATGTGATGTAATCAACTATAAGAAACACAATATCGAAGCAAATAGCGGTCAGTAGGTGAAATCGAAGAACATTGGTAGGTGCTACGCCCACGTTAAGTGTGAATACAGACCTAATTCCAGAGAAGTCATTGCTCAGAAGAGGCAACATGCCTCTTCTAGCCACTAATCCTGATTGCCGAAAAGAACACCAGGTAAGGGGAAGTAAAAGAAACTGGTTCTCCACAGTCGGCAAACCACTTGAACATGCGATGATAAAAGTCAGTCACTTTAGTTAATTGGTTAGGTACTTGATTACTTAGTGAAATCAATGAGACAGATGAAATCAAAAAGTTAACATGGCAACAGCATTGACGCTACCTGTAGACTCACCTTACACACTTCTTCTGGTTTCACCTTTCTTGTCAAATAATCCATCACGAATGGCAAGTACCTGTCGACCAGACTAATGCACTGAATTTGTGAAAACAACAGAAAAAATGTCATAGGGCACAAATGGACTTGTTTCTAACCAGACTCATTCTTGAGACTGCGCAACACTCTGAGGGAATGACGAGGAGTTTATACACAGTTTCTAACTTATCAGTACTTTAGAGACAGAAACACAATAGATGAATATATGAAAAAAAGAATGCGGTTTTCGTGGAGAACTGATTACACCTCACGCAAATAATGAGACGTCTATCGGACTTCATCATTACAAGCTCTGGGGAATAATCAGTGAAATTAGCGTAAGCCAGTATACCTCGAAATGTGATTAGCGCCATTCATGCCACCATACACTTCACTAGGTACATTTCACACATCGCCAACTATCTACTATCCAACTGTTGACTGACAGCATCCTTGAAAAAAGCTCTGGAAACCTAGAAAAAGACCGAACACTTCATTGAGCACCTTGGTTCTGATAAAGCCGTTTTACTCAGGCTTTACTGCTGTACAGTTCTAGGCGAGCTGTTTGTCTCCTGGTTTTGACGCCACACATAGTTCACTGACAAGGGAGCGTGCTTTTGGTTCTGATTACCAAATAGTCAGTTGGAACTGAGGTGCGGATAAAAGTGTACTCGATAATCCTATTTATGGACTCATGAACTGGAAATGAAATCACTCAAGTAATTAACTTTCAATGCAGCAGGCAGTGTAGGGTGTTGACAAAGGCGACACGTTGTCAATCCTGCTACTTTAACTTGACGAACCCTGACCAAGAGGAAGAAACGTGTGATCGACTGTACTCAGAGGCTAGTCACACTCTACCGACCTCATTACCAATTATTCTCAAATTAAGATGAAATTGCATTCATCAAAAGGGTGCTCTTCTCGGTAGTAATGACAGTAGTGCGCAGCATTTCTGTTGAGATGTGAACGGGAACAATCGCCATGGCCCGATACCGCTGGCCCATTCAAATATATTAGCGTCTATCTACTGAAAGTAGTCAAAGAAACCCATGAACAAGGCCAGAATAGGCGGAGGGAACAGGAACAAAAATACGTTCCAGAGATGTCCTCAAACCACTGTAAAATACTCTGCTCGCATGAGAGTACTGATGAATCAGCTTTTTCGCATGACGACTAAAGCGAGTGACGCGAAAATTGCATCGCCGTGAAGCGATCACAAAAAAATCAAATAGTTGATGCCGCTTCATGTGCAGGCAATAATCTATGCACTAAATAAGAGGTCTCGTGTGGAGGCACGAAAAAATAAAAAAAGTTCGCTTTTTAAACCTTGTTTGAAAACAAAACGAGAATAGCCGGGTTCAAGTTACATCTACTAGCTAATTCAATCGGACTCCAACTGACCAGCACCGAATGTTTCAACACCAAGGGGAAGAAATACAAGGAGGAAACGTTCACTTACTTCTTCGGTGTAGGAGGAAGGAAGGACGTTGCATAAGCTCTTCAACAACTCTTTCACTTGGTCTTCAGTCTCATTCTGGACTAGCTGATGTTCTATCATGGTCACCAGCAGTTTGCACGTATCACAATAAGTGTCACCGACTGGTTGGACTGGATATATCATCTGAGAAAAGAGGCACAAGTAATCGAAAAGGATGATAAAGTGCCAACTCATGACTGAGAAGTGAGAACGCGTTTCGGTAGCCTACTCCAAGATAGAAAACTTATAAAAAATTATCCGTTGCCGGAGGGAGTATATCGGGAGTAAACGTCGCGTGGTGTCACCAACTGGGTCGCCTTACTTGCTGCATACAACAGGGCAAGTAAGCGAAAACATAGCTGCTGCTAACGCCCTCCCTCCTTAGATTTTCACATTTTCCCTCTTCCACCTGACCCCAACCTGATTTGAATACTCTCTCCACAGGTCCCAGAACTGGGACTGATCGCTTTGTTCACATCACACCGAGCTGTAGCCTCAGTTTCCGACTTCAATAGAAGCCCTAAACATTTCGAAGCCTGATTGCAATGGGCCTTGGTGCGCAGTCGATCGGTCCACTTGTAGTTTCCGCACACTAAAGCAAGCAGGAAAACGAGCGGTCTTGCTTGTACGCTGGATACCCTCTGCATTGATGAATGCCGTCTGTCCGAAACAAGGATACGAGACGCGAACACTGTAATCGAGGTAACTGCTCCCTCACTGTGTTCCAGGTTCCGGGTGCGCACTTCTGGTGACGCAGATACCGATGCAGCTGAACACGCCGAAGTGGAGATTTGTATTGAGCAACCGGGCGGAATCATCTCTACTTGAATAAATACCCGTTGATAATCGCCTCTGCGTGGACCTTTGGACAAATTATGTGGGAAAATCTTGAGAAAGTAAGTTCTATTGCACCCTACTTATTCTCTGCTTACGGCCCAACGGATCTGAATCTGTCAAAGACAGTTCCCATGACGCTTTAGGTACTCTTTTACAACGGTTAAAAGTTCAGACATCCTTGTGGTTGTTGGTGACATGAACTCCCAGGTGGGTAGGCTAAACGCTAATGAAGCCCAATGGGGTGACCGTCTTGGTGTGGATACGGAGTACGGAAAACGGAGAGCCGCTGCTTCAGGGACGTACCGATCGTAAACTGCAATAACAATTCCCGGGACAGCGGAAATCACCTAACAACATGGGGACCCCCAACAAACAAGCCCCGAATACAAATAGATCATATCACCGTCAGCTGCCGGTGGCGCGAGTCGATTCTGCCTGCCGCCCCTTTTGTAGTACTAGCATGAACTCGGAACGTGAACCGGTGCGCTGCTGCTTTTCAGGTCTACCCAAACTGCATACACCTCGCTTAACCATTGAAAAGCCAGTAGACCTAGGAATCAAACGGAACTACGAGAACTGGCTCCTCGAAAGCATATCCGATAGTCCGATTTTGGATAATAACGGCCACTGTGAACAGACATCAAAAGTGCTACTCCAAATCGGAACTAACGCTTGTGGTAACTCCAAACATCCAAACATCTCTGACAGGATTTCGGCTTTGCTGAAGGCCCGGCGATAGATTCCTCCTGACCGCAGGCACAGGTCAATCAAACGCGTCATCCGGTGCCAAGCCAGACGGAATGCCGTACTTACCATAGACCCGAATGACTGAATAAATAGAAGGGACCGAAAATGCTAGAAAAGTCAGCCTGCTGTTCCATCTGATTCGTTCGACTGGTCCTCGGAAGCCTCCTGTCAGCGAAATTATCAGGGACCAGGAAAGTACTTTTGTATCCAGCAAAGGAGAACGTTTGAACCGTAGGGCACAGTAATTCGAACAATTCAGTTGGCCAACTGATACCTCCATCCCGGAATACCGGCCTTCAACAGTAAGGTGGATCGTGAGCATAGAACCTCCTACAACCTTAGATAACCATGTAGCTGTAACACCCTTTTGGTGTCTAACTGGCATGCCACCCGAAGGGAGTACGAGGGCTGGGATACTGCCAGGTCACCCAAGCCTAGATAGAGGAAGTCGAGAGTCAGAGGTCAGGTTCGAACCATGGACCTTTCGGTCAGTACATTCGCGCTCTAACCACTTGGGCCATCTCGCCCCTCTACAACCTTATAGGTATGGGCATATGACCTTAATCAACCGCCATCGTACTCCTGGCTCTGACGAACTGCTCTGTTCAAGGATGGCGGAGAATTTCTCAGCCAGTGCCTCTAGCCTGTTTGGATCTATCTGGGAGAAAGAGACTGTCCCAGATAACTGGGGTTACCAGATAATAGCACCCATGTTCAAAGGGGTACTCGCAGTAAATGTATTAACTAAAGAGTTGTTGTTCGATTCCTNACAAGGCTCTGGCGTCACTGATTTTTTGCCACCTCACGGAGGTACGCGAGACAATGACCCGTGAGTATCAAGCGGGATTTCGACCAAGTGAAGGCTGCGCCTACAATTTCACATACGGTCATGTGTTGAGACAACGCCCACATGCACAAACGCGATCCACATTATTGGTGTTCCTTGACTTCAAAGATGCGTTCGACTCCGTTGATCGGTCATCGTTGTTGACTACACTTGCTCAGCAGGATGTCCCCAGAAGTCTATGGGCGTAATCCAGTCCCTATATTTACAAACTTCTGGTTGTGGAAGTTTGATGAGCTTTCCAAAAGCTTCCCCACAAAAAGTGGTGTCCGATAAGTATGTTCACTCTCTATTACTGTTCAACTATGCAACTGATAGAATAATGAGGCGGACGCTAGAAGGCCTCCGAAACCTCGGTCTGTTCAAATCTCTGCTGGTGAGAATCATGTCGATCTGGAGCGTGCAGACGACGTCGACAAAGCACAAGCTCCGTTGAATAGGCTGACCACCATCATACCATCTTTCGGGATGCACCTTACACCTTCAAAGTGCGAAGTCGTACTTCGGAACGTACAGTCGCTGGCTGCATCCCTTACAAGTCAAGGAGAATCATTGGAGGTTGTGTAGAATTTTACACAACCCGGCAGTAGTATTAGTTCTGACAGAAGTGTGTCTGATGAAGTCAGTGAAAGAACTTCAAAGGCCAAAATCACGTTTCCTAATTTGCGTCGCTCGGGGCATCAGAAAGTCGCATCACTGGATCTGAAGGGTGGCGCGTACCAGGCTACAAAAAAGGATATATTGTTGTATGGTTGCGAGACGTGGTCCCTGTGGGCAGATATGAGACATCTTCAGCTTTTTGACCATAGATACCTCAGAAGCGTTGTTCATATCAGTGGGCGTCAACGAACGCGTGACGAAGTGATTAGAAAACACGTGTCTGGTTGCGTAACAAGTAGTTCAATTGCGGAAAACATCCAACTGCATCGGTGGCTCAGTCATGTGCTACGCATGTCGAAGCAGCGTCTCATGAGAACAGAATGGTTCTCCGTACCTCCTTCAGAGTGGCGAAAAGCACGAGGCTGACAACATATGATTTGATAGAAGGACGTAAAATAGAAGACGAAGAGTTTAGATGTTGTTGGTGCGGTGCGTCTTCCAGGATTGGGTTCTCATGACACCTGTGCTGGACACATTGTAAGAAATGGCGGCTGATCGATGTCAGTGGCGTTCCTGCTGTCAGTTTCTTTCCAGATTGTCTGACTGAGCGCTTGGAGGTGTGGGCACCTCTTGCGATGGGCTATCACCAGGTCTTTTCATCCACTCGCTTTTTTTCTCGACTATCAATTTTAATGAGGGACTCAAATGAATCTCAGCTGAACACCTTGTTTACGGTATTCTGCTGCACAATGGCCGCCTAACGCTTCATTTAACGCGACAATAAAAAATTACACAACAACATCACTGAAAACTCCTCGACAGTCCAGTGCGGGTAGGCCTAGTCCATGGTTTTCCAAATCGCTTATTTACTGCTCAAAAGGGAACATTAATGCACTATACCATTCACCTAGACTAATCCGCTTAAAGACTTTGGGTCAAAGGTACACATCCCGCCATATCAGTGAACCTTCCTTGGCTTGTCTCGTCATAGCCGATAATTTCGATTGGGGTACGCACACGACACCACTCGCTGGGACAATTCACATCTGAAACATTGAATGGAGGTAATACAGCGGAAAGATAGGATGAAACAACCCTCGATAACTCAAACGCTAACCAGTTCCCACACATCGTTGTTGCTATTTAAGAACGTCATGTCATTCTTAGTGTAGAAACCTTGTCGCTGCCATTCACAAGCGGAAACTCAGTGGCCAGCATCAGTTTTACGGCTGAAAAGGTTGAACATAAGTCACCGGTTGTGGAAGTCGCAGTTGTAGTTGCTGTGTTCGTTACGAGTATCCAAATGCCGGTTTGCACTCATTGTTAATTACGTGACGTAATTATTTCTTTCCCTATTCCTNCGTGGTGCTGAAGCTGAGCTCAGACAGAGGCTACTTCGAATGAACCAGGACAGAGTGTTTAAAGCTCTTATACAACGGGGATGTGATTGGATTTTTACTCCACCAAAGGCTAGCCACAGGGGAGGCGTCTGGGAAAGAATGATACGATCTATTCGGAGGATACTGAGATCATTACTTGGTGATCAACTGGTAACCGATGAAGTTCTTATGACTGTGCTAACCGAAGTGGAAAAATCATTAATGATCGACCTCTGACGAAGTTATCAGATGACCCTCTCGACCTTCGGGCACTTACTCCTAATCACCTCCTGTTACTCCAGGGTAACCCTTCAGTCGAAAGCTCACCTGGATCGAACACGAAGCTAACTCGACGA
>NW_008751837.1:1011432-1078633 GCF_000715545.1 Opisthorchis viverrini
TTTCCCTATTCCTCAGGCTAGTTCATCACCCTTCCGTGACTGCTCAAGTTTCAAGACTGAACCGTCCTATTTTATACAAAACCGACTCTACCTCAACCATTTCTATAGACGATTTGTTTACATTTATCCATGGACTTGTTGAAATTTTGTTCCACTTTGAACTGAACAATTTTCCCGCTTAATTTGTCCGATAGCACGCTGCCTTTCGTGTGCCATCCTGTGTTGCTAACTGCCCAAGGTTCAATCTAGCCGTAAGCCTTTCTTTAACTCTCCTCACGATTTACTGTTAATTTCCTGTAGAACCACGGTCTACCTATCTGTACTGTCTGCCCAAGTCCAATTCAATATATTGTTCACTGCCCAATTGCGACTACTGAACAAACGCAGGTGAAGTTCGTAGAATTCGGTTTCGCCGCAATTATTACTGACCGTCCGTTGGTGAATTAGACTACACGTTACCTGTCAGATAGGACACCTAGATCGTGCGTTTAGGCTAAGTAACCTATTCCTTGCTTTGAGATCACGGCCTTAGCACAGGATCGTACACTCACCTAGCAAGGGGGTGATGTTGGTTTCGCTAAAGGGAAATCGCTGAGGAGCACTACAGAGAATGAAGAGAACGGTTACGCTATAGCCAGCAGCACTGTAGTAGGCTGTATCAGAACAAAACTTACGGCTGTCGGGGTCGACCCTAATGGAGTGCACACACCGAGGGATATGCAGATAATTCCCGGGGCGCTTCCTGCAATGATTTCCGTGACAATTTTTGCACCAAACCGTTCGACAAAGATTTCACACCTCATTTCATACGGACCGCGTGGTATCAGGTGGCAAACCTATTAAGAAGACGGAAAAAGACCGATATTTCGTTGCATGCAGACGGGAAGAAAAGAAAAGAGGACACTAAACGCTTATCCAGGACGAACTATGACCGCTCTCCGAGCGACTNGACACGTAGCAACAAAAAACAGCCCATCATGACAGTCGTCAATATATAGTTTCTTGAAAGGTAAAAAGCACAAATCCTCAAGTCTCAATTTTCCGTTTCTTTCTGGCGTTGCCTGTCTTTGGGGCTTCCGAAACTCTTACGATCTTCGCTTCTTCACTTTAACACTCGCGCTTCCGTGTGCGTTTGAAATTTGTTTTACGGAAGTCTTCGACCTATTCCTCTCTGATCAAATTCTGTGTTCAATGAGAAAATATTTGGAAGATTCATAAGGCTACATTGCGACCCAAGTTTTCGTGGGGGGTTGATTAGTTCGGAGAGGTTAGTTGATATTTTGTGGAACATGAGTGGTCGCAGTTCATTATAAGATGCTGGTTATGATCCCCTATACCAATCGGTTTGAATTAAGCTAATGGCGGACAATCGGTGTAGTAGTACATTATACATCGCCTTTTGATAGCCCGGCTAGAGTAGGCCCGTTTTACCTTATCCATCAAGAGATCCCCACTACAAGAACTATGCGACTTCACCCAAATCAGCTACGGCATTCCTATCAGTCCTCAGGGAAGTACAATAGGCTTGAACAGGCAAAGGTCAGCTTAGTAACCAGAATGAAATCAATCGACAGAAAGCTGAGGTAAGCATAAGATATATTATGAATCTCCTTGTTTTTAAGTAAATTATGCGATAACATATCAAAATATCTTTTAGGTAAGTAAGACAGTCTAGGCACACCATTTCCATAAGCAAAGAAACCATCAGGAATTCAGCTGATTCTCTGGTGAACACCAATTACTATGTGAATGAGTGTATTTTGCCACTCACCTTCCATCTTGCATGAGTTAATGTTATAGTTATGCGAATAGAACCACCAGGTTTTCATCTATGCTCTCTTCTATGCTATGCCGGCATCTTAATTAGTCGTACGATCAGCCGTATGCCACGCAAAACGCAGGAACATAAGCCGGTTGGACTGTGAAAATCTAAGTCAATCACCATGCCGTCATGGAATCGCAATGACGGTATGGCTCATATAATCCGGGTGCTTCGAAATAGACTAGGAAATGTACACAACTATATGCATGTACAGCCGAAGGAAGTTCATTTCCCCATCGCTCGAGGTATCCGCCCCCTGTTGCGACTTTGTCTAACTAAAGTCCCCTACCTCCTCACCAAACAAAAAAACTGTGCGTTGGAGAGAGGGCAAGTTAATCAGGACTGGTTAATCTGGTTCATGGCTAAGCTCGCGAAAGCAAATCGCTACAAGCTAATCTCATTTAACCAGTGCACTCAGTGAAAGCAATCACATGATTGTTCCAGCGGAGTTAGGCCATTGACACCACCAAAATACGTGGAACGGTCACAACAAACAGTCAGCTTATAAATCGCTCTAATGCACGTGCTAAACGAGCGGCGTTTCTTGTTGACATGGGTGATCGATGTTTTGCTAGATAACATGACTCGTTTACAAACAGAAACACATTCGGTCATGTAAACATACAGGCCATGCTGAAACGCGTTTGTTGGGTAGCTTGAACCGACTGTATGTGCAGGACCTCGTAATATAAACTACCATAGCAATAAAGAGCAGTGGAGGTTGCTCGGTGGCCTAAGTGTGTGCACGCAAGCAATCTGGTTGAAATAAACACTGAGTGAATGAGGCGCACGAATGCAGTAAACAAAGCAGTTGGTCTGAACTGAACTGGTTGCCTATCACTGGCAGTAATGTAATGGACGGAAAATGGCTACAAATGTTTTCCACTGACTATCCTACCACTACAACAAATATTTCATCTTGGAGCTGGAGTTGGCCACCAGTGAGAAACGAGAAGCGCTTTGCGGCTATTTTGATACCTATGAAGTCCCTGACCACTAACTTCATGGTGAAGCGCATAGGTTCGATATTACAGTGAAAAATGACAGCTATCAACAGTGGTATATGCCTTTCGTTCCATAACAGCGAATCGGTCAGAAAATAGTCGACTTCTTCCTATTTGGGAAAACATCATCCAAAGTACTATTCCATTATCTACTGTAACAATTGCGAATGCGTGAGAAAACAGTGATCTTCTTACTCAAAATTTTGTTTCTGAAATGGTCTTTTGGAATGGTAAACACATGAATTTTGATGTTTACGTAGGGACCGGTGGAGGCACATGCGTAACCATACATATAGCAACATTATTGCAGCGGTGAGTTGAAATTGTAGTTGCGAGAGAACGGAGGGCAAAGGTTTGCAGATTCTTTTTGTGTTCAAAAAGGCAGTAGTGGCTACTCAGTTTTTGTCAACTGATGTTAGGTCATTGACCATTTCTGTGTTTACGGTACAGTATCGTCCCAGGTGGGCACGTCCATCGGTTAAAATACACTTTATCTGAAAGACATGTCTTTGCAGTAATATTGTGTCCGTAGTGAATATGTAGCACTGAAACCATTAGTCATTTGAGACACCACGTCATGATTAGAATGCATGCATAAAAGAAAAGTGCATACCGAAATGACGAAGACGGTTGGATGATCGAGATAACGGATGCTACTTCAGTCTTAACAAGCAACGTCCATGTTTAAAACAGATACACACTAAATAGCTGAAGGATGTTTGTTCAAGAAAGCAACCGAATCAGTTAAATGAGTGCCGAGATGTACCTATGGTGACGTTTGGCGTTGGGATAGCGACACGAATACGCATTGCATAGTATTCCCCAAATCAACTAATAGACAGCTGCGCATCATATCAGGCAGGGATCAGTTTATCAGTAAGATAGAAAGCGGGTCAGTATGTACGGAACAGTTTGACAATCAGATGTTGTATCCGAAAGTTCAGGGTACTAAAAAGCTGTGCGCTTGGTGCGGTCTACTGAGTACATTAGCTAGATAAGTGGGTCATACGTGATGGATGGAATCGGGTGTGCCTAAAATACAAACAGAAGGACGAAACGGCTTGATTCTGACCCCCGTGAGTGTTAGAGCTAGTGAGAACTTGAGATGGCTCAGTGTTTAAGGCGAACGAAGGTTCGCGATTCGAACCCAACACTAGCATACCGACTGCTTCTGTCTAGGCGTCAGTAGCCTGGCAATATCTAAGCCGTCATGTTTCCTTCGGGTGGCATGGTAGCTAGGCACCGAAAGTGTTATTATTATTATTATTATTATTATTATTATTATATTTGTGATTATTTGTTATTATTATGTTGTGAGTGCACAACAGAAGATTCCAGTGCCAGTAAAACTTGGTGAAGTGATGACTGACCTTACTCATTCGCTTGATTCAGATCACATGTTTTGAGATATGGTAGCACTTGTCGATATAGAACCGTAACGACAGGGAACCGCGACGCTTCAGTTTCTTGTTCCAGCAAAGTGCCCGTTACCGCCAAGATACACCAGGTCCAAAAGAGCGTTACTGTCGACAGTTGCATTATGTTTAATTTTGGTACAACAGATTAACTATTTGTGTGGAATAAATCACGCTTCGGAAAACTCGCTGTGGCAGTGGATCGAGGGGATTTCAAAAGAATGCACACACACCGCACGTAGGTTTTCACATAAAAGATACTTTGAATTCGGAAGACGGACAGATGCAGTGAAACACCGGTAGAAAAGCGAGACTTCTCGCTTTTGAATAGGTGTCTCTACAATTTTCGGCTCAGCTTGGTCTCAACGTGAAATTCACCTGTGAACAAGCCGCTGTGCAGAAAGTGAAAAGAAATCGGACGAATTCTGGTTGTCCGGCTTATTACAATTTCCCAATAATTGTCTTGAGTTGACGGCCATCTAACAGAGACAACCGCAGGTACACCGAGTTTCCTGTATCTGCTAGCTTTGAGGTGGGTGCTGACAATGGTTTTTGCCTCTCGTAGTTTATTATCACGAGACAAAAAGAATAACACACAAATGAACACGAATGGAGCTTACCCTATCCAAAGCTTCGGTTATTTGCTTTTCAGTTGCACCTCTCAATGTTATTTCGATGACCTTAGCAACTACCAGCTCGCACACCTTACATACACCTGGAATCGAAGCTGTAGGAGTGGAAGGCTGTGACATCTTTTGGAGATAATCTGGAGGCATCCCAAACATGTCGCAGACTTTCTTCAAGTCCACCTTGTCGAGGTGTTCCATCATCTCGTCGAAATGTTCATTCACAGCGTTGTTACACTGAATATTGGAAGAAAGAAGGTACACAGAGGATAATGGCTAATGCTTCAATCACCTAGCGGTTACCAGTCAGGAAACAATTGAATTTTCGCCTATGTAAGAAGACACGAACAAGCGCTTTCCTCAACGGCTATCCATTTAACCGACATAGCCTTTGGGACGTAGTTTACGTGTGACAAAGGGAAACCACAGTGAAAAGGTTGTGAACCCGCCGCTTTTGGTCACTTCAACCGCTTAACTATCCGTGAACCCTGGACCAACAGAGGAACGAGGGTGTAAGCCATCCTACCTCACTCAAGCTGTCATAATCGATTAAGACATTAACATTCTTCTTCATTGATTGACAGGTGAGATGCTTAAAACGCTACCGAGACGGGAAACAAACTATTGGCATAGGGAAGAGATGAGGTTGACGTGCTTTCACTCAGAAGCCGAGCTTCATGGGCGAGACGGCCCAAAAGGTTAGAGCGCGAATTTACTGACCGGAAGGTCCGTGGTTCGAACCCGACCTCTGTCTCTCAACTTCCCCTGTCTAGGCTTGGGTAACCTGGCAGTACCCCAGCCCTCGTGCTTCCTTTGGGTAGCCTGGCAGTTAGGCACCGGAAGGGTGTTGCAGCTGAACGATATATATGTCCTAGTTAGACAGGCACAAAGCACAGAAAACATAGCCGTAGATACTCGCTAACCAGAGGGAGAGTCTATCAGTTGAAGATACATGACATTAAGATTGTGTACCTGGACATTAGTGTTTTCCAACGATTGGCAGTATCTACACATGTCCACATATACAACCGACCCGGATTAGTAAAGAGCAGACGCACAAATTTACCATAACCTGTTGGAATATATAAGAAGCAAAAGAGAGAGAACCGACATCTTTTGGGCGCCTGAACGATATGGTTCGTATGATCGCTGAAGTCACCATAACTGACAGATATAACAATATAAGTACACCGGCGCTTAAATACGGTGACGTCAATTCAGCAAGATCAAGCTGTATAATGGACAGAACAGTGGGGAAACGGCCTGATGTTAGCCTATTATAAACACGATTTGCATACGGCTATAAACATTTACCCTGAATATGCGAACGGAAATTGCTCAGGACATAAAGTTATGGCAATACCATACGAGCAGCTCACTGGTAAAATCGGCTATTGTTCCAATAGGTAGATTAATAGCAAGCCCCATGCAAAGTTGAGGCGGAAAGGTGACTGCAATTCAGCTGGTAGAGCACCTAGTCTGCAAGCGACAGACGGCTCCGCGGTGTCTGACGTTTAATTCTTTTTAATAGGGTACCCAAGCTTTCCACGTGAAAATGCTGACGCGGTCTACACTAGTGCTGGATATAATGCGAGTTATTTACAGAACAACTGATTTTTCGGATAACTCCTTCAATTTGTGAAAAAAACGACTTTCTGCGAAGAAATGAAAATTTTGAAATATTTGATCCACCGAGTATAAATGCCCAAACAATTGTAATAACATAACAGCTGTAAATTTGATGCGAACTTGGCAAAAGGATACCACAATCCATTTATGGGACGAAATGCACCATTCTTTGACCCTGAGAGGTAGAATACATCATTTGGGGCGCTTTCATAGGGGGCCCCAAGAGATCTGGGTAACCTATAACCTATTCGTTGGTTCATGACCTGCAGGGATTATACACTTACCTTAATTGCCTTGCGGCTGAAATGACAGAATGATTTTCAACAGCATTGATGTGATAAATTAGAGTTCATTTTTCATCCATGCAGAAGCCCAAACAATGGAATACTCTGGTCTGAAGTTGCTTGTATGAGTAAAAGGAATAACAACGCACGGAAACATGACACTCATTTCAAATGGGCACTGAATGAGATTCTCAAAATGAAGCTAATGCCGCTAGCTTGGTGTACGCTCTTAGGGAAGACACCCCGAAAATTCATTAATCCCCTCTCAGACAAATATCGATTAACCCGATTACAACCGTCCACTCGCCACCCAGCAAAATCATGACTCACCCAATTTACCCTGCACCACCGAGCCCTTATGCTTCTCTTCATCTCGGCAACAACTGTCTGTTTGGCATGGAAAAAATTACATTTTAAATGAGCCTATCCTGTTCAGCTAAGTTGACGTAGAGAGTAGTCATCAATGGAACATCTTCAAAATGCTAGGAATCCAAGAACGAATGCCGTCATGCATGGAAACAGGGATGACAAGCGATAAACTACGGTTTTCCTAAGTTACTTTGGATTAATTTTGCTCATATCTCCAGTCCTACAAGCCCGATTGCTGCGAATCTACGACTTAGTCAAACACTACCGCCAGACTCTATTTTTTTCATCCCTAGAACTGAATGTCACTGCGCAGTGTAGAGACCTGTATCCATGGAACTATTTTCGTTTGATCTTTTTCTACGTAGGTGGTAAAATTCTCGGCAAAAGGCAACTCTGAAACTGCTACCCATTGACATGAATTCAAAACATTGGCATACCATTGTACGAAGGAAGGTCGGAAGAGGATCGCAAACTTCTTTGTCAATGTTTTCCTTGATCCTGGCCTGTTGTGAAGGGTCTTTTAATGACACGCGAATCTGGCTCAAAACTGCCACACACTGCGAGCCTGATGGTTTGTCAGTCATCCTTGACATGATTATTTCAATTCCGCTGCGCGATGTCCACTTTGGATGTCGTGCACTTCGTCTGGATATCCAGGAAAACTTGGTTTCATTTGGACATGCAGCGTGAGTAGCTGGGGGTACATAAACCACTTCTTCCGAAAAAAGAGTTGGTGACTGTAGCCAAGGAGGGAAAGTGTTGAACGCCCAAGTGGAATTAGGCGGTACTTATTGGTCTCGCGAGCCATGCACAAGCAAAAGTTGAAAAAATCAAGCGTAGCTAACAAAAAGCAGCCACTTCGTTCACTTGGAATACAACTTCGTCTGAAAACCGGCTACAGGCCTATCCTATTTCGAGTGGTGGATTTTCAAAGAGGAAATCGATAGAGGGTTGAGCTAGGTTTACCAATGATGACAAACAAGGGTTATGGTTAAAAGTAGCAAAAGTGACTTCTCCTGGGCCAAACGTTCACTCAACAACAAGAATAACGCGGTGTCACCCACTCAAGCCCGCGCAACTAAGTTCTATCCATCTTTCCAGTCATGAAGCGTTTTGTTTTCCTTCTTTAATCTCTCTCATCTAAATAAGGCGGTATGTTGGAAAATGTATACTGCGGATATTGGTCGCATACACTACATTCAAAGATGCATAAATAAACCGAACACGATTCCCCGTACTGTTATTTTAATAGGACGATGCAAGTCACATAGGTCATTTACCTCAGGAATTTTTCGACGACTAGCGATCCGAAACGCAACGAGGGCTTCAATGCAGTTGGATATGAAATGCCTGACAGAAATTTTGTTGGCACACTCGAATGGCGGACTAGTTCGGTAGCCGACCATGCGCAAAGATAGCTTGAGAGATCATCAACAATCTGAGAAGTGTCAGTGCTGTTCACCGGACAAGGAGAGTGGTCATCAAAGAACCTCGTATTCGGCACAGGACAGGTCTTGTGTAAACTTCAAATAAGGCGCAGACATTCTCCGCTAGCGTGCATTATTTATGCGAAACTTTCATGTGGAACAGCGACACTGCTTCCAGCAGTGGCTGCGTTTCTTGATCTGACTCTGTGGACCGTCAGGCACTGTGGCAGTGTCTGTGGAGCAAATGTATCCCCCATAAGTTCTTGACCCTCCTTATGACACTGTACATCAACTCTTGCGGCCGCCTGAAGACGCCTCACATCGTCTACCCGAAGAGGCCACGTCTCGCACCCATACAACAACACAGCCCTTACTGTAGCCTGATACACACGACCCTTAAGATCCAGTGAGACGCCTTTTTGACGCCACAAGTGACGCAAATTAGCAAACGTGATTCGAGCCTTTGAGATTCTTGCACTAACTTCATCAGACACACTTCCGTCAGAGCTAATACAACTACCGAAGTATGTAAAGTTTTCCACAATCTCCAGTGGTTCTCCTTGAACTGTAAGGGATATGTTCGCAGATGGCACGTTCTGAAGCAGGACTTTGCACTTTGAAGGTGCAAGACGCATGCCACATGATGGTGTGATGGCGGTCAGTTTGTTCAACAGGGCTTGTGCTTCGCTAAGGTCTTCAAAGATGAGGGCGATGTCATCTGCGTACTCCAGATCGACAAGGCTCTCGCCAGCAACAATTTGAACACCGGGGTTTTGAAAACCGTCCACTGTTCGCCTCATTATTTCATCGATGACGAAGTTGAACAAGAATGGGGAGAGTGGGCATCCTTGTCTGACACCACTTTTTGTAGGAAAGCTTTTGGAGAGCTCACCATACACCCTCACCCGCCCAGAAGTATGTGAATATAGAGATCGGATTATGTTTACAAACTTCTGAGGCACACCCTGTTGAGCAAGTGTAGTTAACAGAGCTGATCGATCAACAGAATCGAACGCACCCTTGAAGTCAAGGAATACCAGGATTGTGGGTCGTCTGTACATGTGGCGTTGCTCTAACACCTGACGGAGTGTGAAGATGTGGTCAACGCAGCCTCTACCCGGTCGAAATCCCGCTTGATTCTCACGAGTCAAGACTTCGCGTGCCGCCATAAGACGACGAAGAATCAATGACGCCAGAAGCCTTGTCACAACAGGCGTCAAGCTAACGCCTCTGTGGTTGCTACATTCACTGCGAGTACCCTTTTTGAAAAGGGGTACCACTATCGATTCACCCCAGTTGTCTGGGACGGTCTCCTTCTCCCAGATAAACCCAAATAGGCTAGACAGGCACTGACTGAGGAATCCACCGCCATCCTTGAAGAGAGCAGGTGGAAGGTCGTCAGGACCAGCAGCGCGATGGCGCTTGAGTAGAGAAATGCATTCGGACACTTCTGAGACTGAAGGCGGCTCCATATTTACGGTCCACCTTTCTGTTGAAGGCCGGGTTTCTGGATTGGGGTTAGCAGGTGGCCAGCTGAATTGTTGTTCGAAGTACTGTGCCCAGCGATCCAAACGTTCTGCTTTGCTGCATATCAGGGAGCCATTTTGGTCCCTGATTGTTTCACTGACAAGAGGTTTCCGAGGACCAGTCGAACGAATCAACTGGAACAATTTGCGCACGTTTCCAGCATTCTTTGCATCTTCCATTTCTTCGACCTTTCGGGTCCACCAAGCTTCTCGGTCTGCGCGGACACTCAGTTTCACCTGGCGTCGGATGATGCGCCGGATGGAGTTGTGGTGGCGACCAGGTGGGATCTGTCGCCGGGCCTCCAGAAAAGACACGGTTCTATCAGAGATCCAATGCTTGGATGAGGTTGGCTGGGTTGTACCGCAAGCAGACGCTCCTGCTTTGAGTAACGCGTTGGATATTTTTTCCCAGTGGCCGTTTATATCCGACACCGTACCGTCCGGCAGGCATTCGAGGAGCTGTTTCTGATAGTTTCGTTTGGTTTCTGGATCAACTAGCTTCTCAATGGCTAAGCGAGGTGTGCGCGATTTGCGTACACCTGAAAAGCGCAATGAAAAGCAGCAGCGTACAAGTGCATGGTCGGAGTCCACGCTGGTGTTCCAGAAGGAGCGGCAGGCGGTGATCGACCCTCGCCACCGATAACTGACGGCGATGTGGTCTATTTGGATTCGGCGCTGATTTGATGGTGGGCACTACATTGTCAAGCGATTTCCGCTGTTCCGGAAATTCGTACTGCAAAGGAACAGCCTGTGATCGGCGCACGTCTGAAGCAACCGGTCTCCGTTGTCCGTGCGTCTCGTGTCCAAACCAAGACGACCACCCAATCGGGCCTCAACAGCGCTTAGTCTACCTACCTGGGCGTTCATATCACCAGCAACCACAACGATATCTGAGCTTTTAGCCTGTTGTAGAAGCGCACCTAGAGCGTCATAGAAACTGTCCTTGGCAGATTCAAAGCTACAGTCAGTTGGGGCGATGAACCTCACTTCCTCTAGATTCTCTCACCGATGCTGCCAAACGAACCGCACAGAGGTCACCAGAGGTGCGCAGTCGGAACCTGGAAGAGAACGAGGAGGAAGTCAGTTCGATTACAGTACTTGCGTCCTGCGTCCTTGTTTCTGACAGACAACATACATCAAGAGGGAGGGAATCCAGCGTACGCGCAAGAGCCACCTGTTGACCTGCTTGCTTCAGTGTGCGAACATTGAAGGTGGCTAAGTAGACCTTCGGGGGTCTAAGTAGACAGGCCTTCGGGGTTTGAAAATAGACTTCGAGGTGTTTAGGGTTGCAACTGAACTCGGACGTGCAGAAGCTGCAGCTGAGTGTAATGCAGGGCGAGCAACACAGTCCGTCCTAGAGCTGGGACCAGCGGATAAAGTATTCAAATGTGGGCGGGGGCGGGGGAGGGTGGAAGACGGAAAAAGTGAAAGTGTAAGAAGGGAGGTATCAGACAGGACTGTCCTCTTTCACCTTTCTTCCTCAACTTCGTCACTGACACGATCATGGAAGACTCACTACCAGCCTCTAATGAGTCTGGGGTCGAAGTGCTCCCCGGGCCTACGCTCACAGACATCGAGTACGCAGACAACATAGCTCTTCTTGGATCTGAACCCATGGTAATGCAAACAATATTAAACAATCTAAATAATCCTGCCTCGCGGTTCGACATGCGCATCACACCTGCAAAGTGTAGAGTGCTACTGCAAGACTGGGTGGGCTCGAACCCTAGCCTCATGCTTGCGGATGAGCCGACTGAGGTAGTAGACAAATTTGTTTACCTGGGCAGCTGTATCAGTCCCGGTGGTCTTGCGAAATATGATATTTTCACCCGGAATGGGAAGGCTATAGCAGCTTTTGTGAACCTACATCACCTGTGGCTAGGCGTGACATCAGCTTCTCTGTCAAGGGTCGAGTTTACAATGCTGCGGTGCGCTCCATATTACTATATGGATAAGAAACCTGGCTGCTGCACACCTAGGATGTCAAAAGACTTTCTGTGTTTGACCATCGATGTCTTCGGCACATTGCCAGAATCTGGTGGGAACACTGGATCAGCAATGCGGAAGTTCGTCGAATGGTATTCGGGAGAAATAACTCACCTTCGGTAGATGAACTGATCACACTGCATAGGTTGCGCTGGCTTGGCCACGTGTTGCTAAGCCAGTCGACCGACTTCCTCGAAGGTCTCTTTTCGCACAACGACGTGAAGGGTGGGAGAGAGCCAGAGGCGGTCAAATAATGACTTAGCAGCGAAGTATAAAAGCCATTACCAGCAAACTCAGCTGCGCTGGTCATTGCGGTCTTCCTCGGTGGGGACCCCGAGACGGGCCATATAAATGGTTAGAGACGTTGTTAGACATGGCCCAGTCGCGCCCTCAATGGCGCTCATGCATTCAAGCTATTGCCTTCAACACACAGCTCCTTTTCCAATTCCCCCACTTAACAGTCCACTGACAGTGCTGTGTTTACGCACCAAATTATCAGCTCCCATCTCCAATGCGCGGTTCCTTACCCCACTCCCCGAGTCGTGAACTAAACTGTGGCAGCTACAACCACTGTACGACAAGTACCCGGCTAATGCAGCTGACAATGATGATGATTCACGTGGATTCTACGTTCTTTAGGATGGTTCCTTCCCACATAACATGGGTCAGCAATCACCTTTAGGATTCACCTTAACCCAATGCCTCTTTATTAGGAAAGCACTGACCATACGAGTGATCACGAGTAGCATAAACGAGTAAACGTACCGCCTTCATTGTGAAGGCCCCGAAAACTGGATGGTTGAATCAAAGAGATAAAGAATTAATGAAAATCATTCGGAAAACACTGATAGAGACCCATGTCCCGGATTCGTTGTGTTATACGCGTAAATGATGTAAGGAAGTAACAGAGCGAGTAATTTGTTAGATGTGGAACGTTTTTGGTAACTACCGTGAAACCCGAAACAGTCACCACCGCCAGGCCACTGAAGTACACACAGAATCGGACCCTAGGGTTGGAACATCTGCTTTAACCTCAGAACTATCTCACGCTCATAACTTGTGAATCTGTAGAAAACGACGTTTTAGTATCAGATGAACTAAGTGCTATGGCAACCCCTCAGGAGTGGATAGCGGGTTGAAATTTAGTCATGTAAATAAGTTACGTTACTTGTACAACCGGACGCAGCCTTGCCTTCCTGGCTTCTACCGTTATCCGTTCGGTTCTCCTAACGATTGTTCAACCTTGATATTTCGGGGTCTGGAAGCACTATCTGGCCTTATATGAGCAACCGAAAGCACATGAAACTCCACCACAAACAACAGTTTGCAAGCCTGGGGTACAGTTCACACACTCCTCTTTCACAAGAATACAGACGGCATTGACAGAACCCTGGGGCACAAAAATAGCGCTTTCTTAAGACTAGCTACTGTTATATCTGCTGATTCGGCGGCCTGTGGTATTGCTGCTGACCCCGCTCCAGTGCCTAGTGTCGGAGAGAAAAAGGCTCACGGAAGGGAACACAGTAGCCATATTCCAACAAGGTGGTTGCGAGAGCGCGAGTGCGTGCGAAAAGTACAACGGCCTCAAGCTTTTTATTGGAAGGACACTGTCTGAACTTGGTCCAATGCTGACGCACGCTGTCTGGCTTTAGTACGAGGCAGCGACGTGCTGCATATTGCGGAAGCGTGAACAACTGCGAAAATTGTGCTTATTCTAAATAAAGGTGGCTTCTGGCACATACCTTCCAACGAAAAACTACAAAGGTATGAACAACGACGTAGTCTCTAGGGTTTACGGACCTTTTTGCAGTTCCGGGTAGTGCCACTGCTTCCAAAATATGCACGACGAAGGTAAGTGTTTAAAACCGTTCCTACCGAGTGGTGAGGCTTTTGGTGCCGATATTAACACAGCTTTGAGTTTCAGAGACGGAGTGTGCGAGATCGCACTGAAGCCTGTGCTGTGACCGGTTAGTATAAACTGGCATCAAATAATTGATACTGAGCAGTAGCGAAAACAATCTCCGGTTGTACGCCTGATTGATGGTGGTGTGGTCGCGCAGACCGAACGACTGCTTGTGAGGTTGCTCATAAGGTTATTGAAAACACTTGCACAGCCTACGACCGGTTTCGCCCTTCCTGAGACTCATCAGGTAGGCGCAGTCTCCGAGTTTCCGTCAGCCTAATGTTCCACTTGAACCCAAGTTGCACGAAATTAACGAAGTACACTCATTTTTATACCAATTAGGTTTTGACGGGAGACTCACCTGGAACCCAGTTGAATCTCTCGTTTATGAGGTTTCTAAGCATCGAAACCCAATTTAGATGCAAATCAGTGTATTTGTGGAAATCTGTCCAATTTGGTTTCAGGTAGAATATCAGGTTGACAGAGACTCGGGGACTGCGCCTACCTGAGCTGTCGAGTATCCAGCAATTTAGTGAATTACGTCTATACGATGTATCGCGATATCTCGGATGTCGTACCAATTGAAATGAGGCGGTCTGGTGCAGCATGTTCAGTTGCTTGTAAACATCATAAATGAGAAATTCAACTGGGTTCTACGTGAGTCTCCCGTCAAAATCAAATTGGTATGCAAGTGAGTGCATCTCAAGAGTGCTTGTGATGTTACGGCACATCAAAATCTTGGTGGATGTTAGAGTACTATGCTTGCTGAGTCCTGGAGTTGCGGGAAAATGAGTGAGAATAGTGGGTCGTGTGCAGGGTACAAAGAATAGACCCAGTGCTTTTCTCGGACATTCTTTTGCTTTGGAGACCACTTAACACACTATTACGGAGAGAACCAGGAATGCGTCAAAAGTATTTGCTCACCACGGCTGAAACCTCAGTGAGGATGTTTAAGGCGCGAAGTAACCCCAAAGGGATTGTCGCTAAATCCAGTAATTTGATCGAAACTCCTTGGCATTAAAGAATGCGCTTATCAGAGGAGTTCGAATAACAAACTCAAAGCATTTACGACAGCTTACTCTAGGACATATTTTTCAACTGTAACCAACCGCTTGAACTTTATCCTGGAAGACTAACAGAAGACCACAAAAAACTGGTCGGCCTTCATCTTGCTGAAAGCCCCTCTGGAAGCAAGATTCGGATCCACCAAGTCAGTAGTCAAGAGGCGCATGATCCATCAGCACCCACATCTATTAAGGATTCAAGTATTTGCATCGTGGCCATATTTCTACACAAATAAGATAAGGTAGCGTTAGCTGCAGAGCGACACTGTCCCGGAACCAAATGCAGCATAAAAAACGTTATTAAAGTAAGAAAATGGGGTCCACGAAAACCAGCACCAGGTCTCCTTGCTAGTGACAGCTGGCCACGTTGAAAACTGTCAAGATGCACCACCGTACCTTAACGATACCTGACCATGAACAGAGCCTTGTCGCGTACTAATCTCCAACTACATCCACTGCGGACGCATACTTTTAATGGCATATCCCTTATGAGGGACGATACAGGAGTGGAGTATCTCGGGGATGGAGAATGCAGAACTCAGGCCACCACTCTCCTATATTCAGCAAACGAAAGGCAACAATGTCGCTCCACATTGACTCCAAAGGCCACCTTCATAAATGGGGTTGCCCGCTAATGTACCTTAACACACCAACTCCTTTTCAATATCAGCTATCAAGGCAAACTGGGACGAGATTCTTTATCCGCTGGCCTTCAAAAACCTGACCGAATTCCCCTTATTACCGATCAACTCCTTTCTCAGCACTAAGTTCAGAGTAGACGAGCGGAAAAATAGCGTAGTCAAACCTTTTCACAAGGAAATCGACCCCGAAAAGCTAACTACGGACCAGCCTATTTAAAAAGTAATCAAACACTAAAGGTAAACTCATCTATACAACGACTATTTAGTTGCTTGGCCGTTTCGGTTAACCTCCTACTCATGAGAAGCGTAAGACTCCCGCTGGAATAATTTTTTTAGACGTACCTAAGGCCCTTGACCATACGGACCCTTAGGCTATTTTTCGATTGCTTACATTTTGGCCAGCAGGAGCCTTCTACCCTGGACCGAGAAATCCGTAGCCGAAAAGCGATTTCGGAGTCCCGCTGAAGATGCTCCGGAGAGTATTCCAGGTGTCGGTGTTCGCACTAGTGGTATTCCGTCGCCACACTGATGATATGTAACAAGCAACCAAGGGGAATCTACAGACACACATCGTCCTCGGCGCAAGATTGTAAACACCATGGCTGATATGAATGAGTGACACGGAGTCATTTGTTTCAGATATAGCATCTCACTTAACCATCAATAGAGATGAAAACGCAATCATACATCATCTTTATGCACCAAGGAAACCATGGTGCCCATCCAGATTTCATAACCATAACCAAAACCAAATAAACGGATATGTACCACTGTGGAACCGTTGGGAAACCAAAGAGAGCACCCAGGATGAGTCTACGACTAGAGTCAAGATCCACTTCACCATCAACGTCTGTCTAATCTTTGAATACGCGATACGCAGGATGAACCGATAGATGATGCGCTAATCAACACCGTCCTACACATCATTTTTCGTCTTTTCCACGTCAACTAAAAAAACAGACAGCAATGATCTGGCGTCCTCTCAGCGATTAGGGTCAAAAGATGCTTGCAGTTCAGGCTCAGTCCAGGCAACATCTTGTCGAACACAGCATGATTGCAATGACCAATAAGACGACGCATCTACTAGCCTGGTTAGTCGTGCGTGTCTGAATCCCGACGGATATTGAATGTTCTTCACAGCGAGTAGCGCCAAAAGCTTCATTTGAGCTGTTGTGTTAGAGGATCAATGATAACTCTGGTCCTCCCATGGCCGGTTTCGCCCTCCTTTGTGGTCACCATGTAGATATAAATCCCAAACTTCCATGAAGCTTATTCTTCACTTGAACATCCAAGTGTTTTCAATACAACAGCTACTCTAAGTGAATTGGTAATCATGAGAAACCCAGCCGCAGCTTAACCGGACTCTTCGTGCACATTACTAAATTTGTCCATTCTGACCGTCCTTGAAGAAACCTGGCGGGGAAAATCAGCTAACATAACAGAGGACGACAACTTCAGGCACAAAGGTCTAAGGAAAGCTCTGAGGAAACCGGAAAAGAAAGAGGAAAGATCAATTATTAACTGGACATATGGTGGAATTCCCTAAGATGGTTATTGCATGCCGGACACCCTCGTTTAGCAAGAAGAATTCAGGTCGACTAATTTTTAATGAATCTGGAGAAGCGAACACAGAGAGCCACATTCTACTTTACGCAAGTTGGGGCGTGAAAAGCTTGAGTTCTACCGAAATAATTCAGCAAGCTAAACTCACCAAAAGGTTGGAGATTCGTGCATCCATGTTGTGTTGCTTAGAGCACAAACCAAGGAGAGCACAGATATCCTGTGGTGACTGCAAGCATCAATGACGTCAGAAAAATGTCTTACTATTTGTCGGTTGATAAGGTCAAGAACCGGGCGCACATGCACTTTGATCGTTTCTCTACAATAATCCTGGAGTTGTTCAGGGATATTCGCACAAATCACAGCGTTCAGCTTTGATGCGATCGCCTCGGAGGTTGCGTTATCAGAAATCAACGCGCGGATATCTTGCACAACCCTTTTGCAGTCATCACACAGAGTGGAACCGAAGTTAAGGTGCTACAATTCGAACAATGAGAAAAATCCACATCTTACCCCAATGAACGTGTGTGATTGACAGTTTTTGAGCACGTTGCAAAGTGCGACACCGTCATCCTATGGGAAAATGGTCACCCTTGGAAGCAAATACCTTTCCGGAAGTAACATTCTGCAAGCGCATAGCTACATCAACACACTGAAAGCATAAGACAGGATTACGCGGCATTTACCTTATCGGTGTCGAAAGGCAAAGAACGCACATTGGACGTGTTAGTGGGATGTGCGGCACAAATAAGTGAAGCCGACCGTTCGTTTCTTGGCAAGCTTGTTAGATGTAGGCAAAATGTGCAGTCTGCTGACACATCGGTACGGTATTTTCCCCATCTAGAATCTTTCCACACGAGCAGACATTCATTCAACGTGTCACATTTTTGGGCAGTGAAAATGTTTTCGCACGCTGTGCGAGTTATGCCATTGCAAACGGGATCGGCAAAGCACACTCCCAAAACGACTAGAAACACTTTTTACCGGGAGGAAAGTGGTAATACCTGGGAGCATATAGACCAACGACAGCGCCTTCATTTTTGCCCCACGCTATGGCCTTCTCAAGGTCAATTGGCGACCTGATAAAATTTAGGGCATTTTGTGACTCAAATATACGCTCACTATTCGCACAATCGAGTTGACTTCTCGAAAGCTATGGCATTTTCGACCTTGCCACTTCATAGTTTTGAATGCATATGCATGATGTATATGTTCATATATTACTGCAAATTGTCTACTATGCTGATTCGTTTAGATGAGCGAATATTCAGGGTCAATTAGCACCAACCGTTGTGAAAATGTCACCTAATTAAATAAGAATTGGCCACTGACCAGAAGCACACCCAAATTATTTTTGTTGAAACACGAAATCGCACTTTAGCATATTTTGGTGTTCATTAAGAATAAAAATCATCTAAAAATGTCTAATACAAATCCACCTTGGCGCAGTCACCTATTTTTGCTATTTATGATGAACATCGGGCCAGTATTTACGCGAACCGATGATTCACAGATTCACGGATTGATAGATAGGATCGAGACTTTTGCCCAAGTTTCCCGGGTCGGTTTTATTCTTGTCGTTCAGCGGCTGTTGGTCACCTGAAGTGCACAAGTTCAAAGGGGTGTAGCACTGCTCTCTAAGTTCTCAGCGTGGGTCTGTACGCTTTCCAGCGCGAGGACTCGCATAACTAACAGTGCATTAAACTGGGTTCTAAAAGGAGCATGGACGACCCTCAGAGGAAGGTCAGTCCACGCACCTACTACCTGAAATGAGAAAAATTTTGCCTAATGAATGTGCGCGCACTGAGCTTGAAATTTTTCTTACTATGTCACTGCCGTGTGTTTGCTGGCTCAACGATGAAACACCTGTTGACCAAGCCTTGTCCAAACAGGGCATAAGTAACAATTAGGTCCTCTCGTAGGCAAAGATACACCAGAGGAAAGAGGTCAAGCATCGCGAGACGGGTTTCGTAGTTCACGGATTTGAGGCCGACAGCCATTTTCGTAGCGGCTCGCTGGACACGCTCAACGAGGGTTATGTCTTTCATGTGTTCTGAGTAGAAAACTTGGTTGGTACGTTCAAGAAACGGTCTGGCGTAGGCCCCATAGAGGAATCGGTAGTCTATGCGGGTGATACAGGAGAGGGTGTGTCGGATCATCCGTAGAATTGCGAATAGCTTTTGGGCCCGATTTCTCATGGTGCAGTGAGAAGTGCAAGTTTGAGGAGACCCAGATCCCCAAATACTTTTTGGCGCCTATCTTCATCACCTCACCATGCATGACAAAGGCATTCGCTGAGTCTCCTCCAACTGACATATGGACGCACTTGTCGTCATTCGGAGGAAGGTGCCAGTCCAATGACCTCTGCTTTGCAGCGCCTACATCCACTTGGAGGGCACTGGCATTGGAATCCCACAATTTCAAGTCGTCTGCAAAAAGTAGACATGGGCTTACAAGAACATCTTTAAGGTCGTGGAATACGAGGCCTAAACTGTGCACACATACATAATTTATTGGCGAACGACGAACGACATACTCATAAATGCACGCGTTATTGCCACTTTTTGGAACTGCCAGGCCAATGAATATATGCGACGCTGATTACTATGCCACAACTATGTGCATTTTCCCAAATTAACTGCCAACGATGCCCCGTCATACCCTTACTTTTGGTGCTCATATCTGATTACTATGCCACAACTATGTGCATTTTCCCAAATTAACTGCCAACGATGCCCCGTCATACCCATAACTGTGCGTGCTCATATTTATGTCTGCCACGCATAGTAAACACCAGGCCAGTATCCATGTGTGCCGATTAAAACGAGGCCGCGTCTACGCGTGATATCCTAACCTAACCGTCAATGATGGCCCATCATAATCAAAACTATACTCGATGTCACCTGTCGAATATACTTATAGTAAATGCCAGGCCATTGCGCATGCTTGTACCTGGCAATGATGCCCAAACCATTCAGAATGGACTACTCCAACGAACAACGGCGGTCTTTCATATCCATACATCGTCCACCTGTCAAACTCCTGCCTAAAAATACACCAATACCTTAAGCAAATCATGTTTCTCTTTGCTGGTTGCATCGGTATGAACGTATTGAGTGGTCAATCACGTTCTCCGTTTCTTACTTGACAGGGTTCCTGAAAAAATTTATGACCAATTACGACTCGTACACATCTTCCGCCACACCATTTAAAATACATAATTGAACAAAGTTGTAATGGCCAACTCACCAAGTGCTTACCAACTCCTTTTGTACGCACTTCTCACTCGATGTCCCGATGAACCTGAAGATTTGCTGCTATAAAGGTTGCGCGACTAGTCCAGCTGGCGATAACGAAGAACCCGTATGTACATCGATGATTCTATAGCGGGATTGGGCAACTATATCCATTACTTCGCGCAACGAAGTTAAAGCTAAGGAGGGTGTATACTTATCAGCCGTGGGACGAATTGGTGTATACTTGAGTCTTAGGATCTCAGGTCCACCCCCGTCCTCAAACGTGCACCCGTGGATGCAGCCCAAGCGGGCGGGTGCTTGATGTCAAATCGGCCAAGAGACGCGGTGTTCCGTATTCGCACAGTGAAACTAAATTTCCGAAACCTATGACGTGTCTTTGATAGAAGAAAGCAATCGGTCAATTGAGTTCAGAGTACCAATTCAATTGTTGAGCCCCACGTAAGCATCTCGGGGTCTCAGCAATGCTGAGAAATTACTCCGCCAGACTTTTCCGCCAGAGGTATGAATGCTCCAGCGGACAATGAAATTTAAGGTGATGCAAAAATATTCAAGTTGATTGAAAAGGGTTTTGGTATGAGCACATTCGCAACAAAATGCAGCATTTAAGTTCAAAGGTTTCACTCCATTCATGAACGTTTTGCAGCTAGGAGCATTATGCGGCTAATGATACCCTAAAAGTGCCGCGCAGTAGACGCGCACTCAAAATAACTCCTAAACCCTGGCTCGAAAAACGAAAACTTTCGCATAAATTTGAGCTTTCGATGGTAATTATTCGGATCTTTATGATCTACCCACGTAACCGCAGCTTTCTCAGAAGTTGTCCAAACTTGTGGTTCGCCGTTAGCGGACTTCGAATTTATTGGCTGCCGGTTTCCTCGCATATTGTCGCCATGGCAACTGTGGAAAATTTCGTGGGAACGCTGGCTTATTCGCGTGTTTTCTTACGTATTTGACTTGGAAATAATCTCAAAACAACTTAAACAATAATCACGCCCATTCTTTCCGCGCAAACTCGAATCGGAGCGGTCATTCGCCGCCTTATGCCGCGGCGAGCGTCCGCCGAAGGCAAGGAACTCTTCACAGCTGGCACGTTTTTGTTTTTTGTGATGGCCATCATACGCTATATCTGGCCCAGGGTAATGTTTGATCTTCACCGATGTACCGAGCCACCGATAGTGCTGTTGTATTAATTATTGGGTTGTTGGGCAGAAAAATTAGACGGCACATTAAGATGGCCACTTCTTTCCAGCTCTTGTACAAACTAAACGGACTGAAACGGTCGTCTGGGTAACTCGCTCGTCTGGGAATTATTAGAGTTATAGCGAACTACGGACAAGCCATCGGAACGGTTATGGTAGTCGCGGTACCGTCATCGCCGCGTCATAATTGGGTTCGTGGACGGCTCCGTATATGAACAACTTGGACGAGCCGTATAAGGTTGTCACTGTAGTTAGGGTATTCTTGCGTACATCAAGGGTTCACGGTGGTCCATTGCCGCTGTATAAACGAAGCAATAAGATAGCCGTGTCTACATTAGGGACATAAAACAGGAAACAGTGTCCAAAAGGTTTACTAAAGAACTCCTTGATGTGGGCTAGAATGTCGCCCAAAATAACAGACCGTCAAAAGTTGTCACAGTTCCTAACTGCTTCAATGAGGCTACACTGCTCGGTGTCAAAAACGATATTCTACATTTAGGTGCATAAAGGTGCATGTAGGTATGCGGTCGATGCGAGCCGGAGTGGGCATACGTGATTATGAGGGACATACATTGGCTAGAATGTGCGCACCTAAGTGGCTCACAGCTCCCAGAGACGTGAGATCAGAGATATCTGGTGTTGCTGTGTGTTTAGACGATGAGTTGACCTCCGAATAGAGCTAGTACAGCCAAAAGGAAAGCGTGGAGCTTTGCAAAACTGGCTGCCATTGAGACGTCACATCGCGTGTATTTGGTGATGCTGTTAGCATCTTTCTCGCTTCCAGCAAGAACGTTTCCATGTATATGGGGACTGCTCGAGATACATGGTACGACCAGCGGAAGCTCAGGCTGTAAACACAAGCACCGACAAAAGTTGCTTCCATTTCAGTTTTATCTTAATTCATTGCAGAAGACGGATTGTGAGGTTCATCATGTGGAACGAGCATCTTTGGGAAGCGGTATGCAGTTGAAATGAGAGTACCCAGCCCTGTAGTGTCTTCCATCATCGTGGGTACGAGATGCGGAAGAGGCGACATCTTATGTAAAAATATGAAGAACTTCAAATGCTTTCGTTCACAGAGCGGTGTCCGTCTGGATCGCCTTCTCCCCATTCTTACTTGATTTTGTGATCGACGAGATGATGAGACGAACACTGAAGTGACTTGTGAACCCGGTTTACGCATATCTTTGGGAAAAAATCTTGTCCATCTGGAGTATGTAGACATCGTTCGGATCTTCGAAGGGGAGGAAAAGGCGCAAACGTTTTTGGATGAGCCGACCAAAGCCATCCTGTCTCTTGGTGTGCACTTTGTACCAACAAAGTGACGAGTTGTCGTAATGATGTGTATTACCAACAGTTGAGTGGCGTGCCGTTGAGCGTGATCGTAAGAAAACAGTCAAAACAGAGCGCCGGTTTTTTCATAGTTGCAGGTAATGGAAAAATTGAGCGATGTGGTAAAGTCAAGAGTACAAAGGGCACAGTTGCGGGCGTGCCCTCAAACTGGCTGTGGCATTGCCATGCCATTGTTACACCGAAATAGTTCCGTTTCTGGGCGGCTTTGCAACGGACGTGATTTTTGCGGTGGTTGGTCTGGTATGTGCAATTATGGGAAGGGGTGTATTTTTGGTTGGCCGAGGGAATCCTCAGAGGTAAAACAAAGCGAATATGTAAGATTGCAGGTATTTTTTCGGTCGCGTTGGAGAATTAGTGTGGCACAGCGTTTTATACACATTCGAAGTTGTATTAGTTTTGATCGTAGTGTGAAAGATGAGGTCAATCCACCAATCTGCAATGCTCGGGTCGCGCTTCCTACTTTGAAAATCCTATGGCATCACGGCGGTAAATCTGTTAGTATCATGTAACGAATGTATCAGGCCGCATTACGGGCTGTTCTATTGTCTCGCTGTGGAGCCTGACCTCTTTGAGAAGCCTGGCCAAGGAGCTTACAGGTGTTTGACGACATCTGTTTCAAAACCATTGTTCGTGAGGGTCGGTGCCGGAAAATCCGTAAGGTGACACTTAGATGGCGAGTTTTTGGTCGCAAACCAATGCGTTCCACTAAGGACTGTGTCCCTGAGATCTCCAGCTAGATCAGTAACGTTATCTGAGACAGTCGGATCACATCAAGTTTGGTATTTTCGAATACAGTCGACATGATTTTGGAAGTGAAGACGGGTTGCAATACTTCTTCATACACGATGAATTGAATGAAGCTCGGAAAGAGGCCTCTGGTTGATTGGATTGCCACTGTGGTTCAGTTTGTGACATTTAGCAGTTTCAACCAAAAAGACCAAGTTATCGACGGTTGCGCTCATGAAAATAAAGAGTGGTTGCCGGGCGGTTCCTTTACCTCCGTGTACAGCCGGAGGCACGGGACAGCCGGCGCACCACGCAATGTTTTTAACAGCAAATACGCTCAGCTCACAAGCCTCTTCAGATTCTCCGACATTTTGCTACAAATGCCCGCTGCATTTGTAGTGCACCCATTCGTTACACAAAACAGCGTTGATTCTTCGATTACTGGATGAACTCACAAATGCTGCATAGTTATCCTTCATGTACTTAATGAAGGCCCCCTCAAATGCCGTGAAGAACTAAAAGGATACAGCCCCAACAACAAATGCTTGTGAAGCCACTTCTCAATCCATGGCACAGGAAGTTCAAAGTCAAATGTGCGCCAAAATTTGAATGATTAAATAAAACAAATCGCAATAAACTAGAATAGATGAGGGTGATTTTTAGGCTGAGCACACACGCGAAAAAATGCAACACTCTGACATAAGGGCTTTTATTTCACCCACAAGGGTTGGGCAGAAATTTCATTGTGCGTGCAAGTCGCAGCATTGAGATCTTGATCATGGATTCAAAGACTTATACACATGATAGAGAATTCCGTCCAAGTTTTCCGTGTCAGTTTTATTTATGCCGTTCAGTGCCGTTCACCTCAAGGTCACAAGCAAACAAAATTTTTCGGAATTTTTCCTAGCGTTCTCATCACGGAGCAGTGTGATTGCCACCACGCCAACTCGCACAGAATATCTTCTAGATGTGTTTTGAACTGAGTACCAGATGCAGCGTGGACAGCCATCGGATAAAGCTTTTTCCCTGCAGTGCCCGCCCGATATGGGAAAAATCGTTGCCTAATAAAACTGCGCTTTGTGTTAGTTGGCCCAGCGGTAAAAACACCATGGCCAAACCTCATTCAAACAGGGCGTAAGTTAGCAGCAGCTCCACTCGGAGGCGATGATACGCCGTAGGAAAGAGCTAAGGCACTGCGAGATCTTAAGGCATGTGACCATTTTCGTAGCAGCCAAGTGAAGACGCTCAGTGAAGGGGTGCCCTTCTTGCATCCTGGGTAGACAACTTGATTGGTATATCCAACGAGTGGTCATAATGACCTCAAAGTCCATGCGATAATTACGGCAGAATTTGCGCCAAATCATCCATAGAATGACCAAAGCCTTTCGAGCCTATTCTCCATGGTGAAGTGAGAAAGACATGTTTGAAGGGGGATCAATCAAATTGCCCAGCTCAGTGAACAAGCCAACGACCAACATCTACGCTACCTGGGCTACCGACATTTTCTTCCATAGGGGAATTGATGCCTAGACCCCATTTCGTTGCCTGATCTCGTGATGTCATTTGTTTTATTCTCGCATTTCATGCGAATGTGATCGTGGAGCCTTTTGCGAAAAAGATGTGCATGCAATTTTTTCATTCGGAGGTAGGAGCTAGTCAGGCCGCCACTGTTTTACTGCGTCTACATTCATTTGGAGGGCGCTAGTGTTGGTGCTCCAGTAATTGAAGCCATCCGAAAAACTGGACATGGGCTTGAAGATCACCTGAAAGATAGTTGACGCAGATCAGCAAAACGACCATCGAGGAACTCTAATAGAGGAGAAGCGCGGGTAGAACACACTTTCACCCGGAATGTTCTATCTGACAGGAACGCCTAAACCGAGTGAACAATCTCCTCTTAAATCTTGTGAGACTCTATAAAATGGAGCAGCAAAGCGTGTGGAACTGGACCGCATGCTTTTGAAAAGTTTAAAAATAGGGTATTTGTTGAGTCCTTTGTAATTAACTCGGAGTAGGTATAGTAAATACGAGCAAGTTCATCACGCAAGGACGTTTTGGCGGGAATTAGTGTTGCGTTTGGGAGTGATTTATTGTGGCCTGCTGGGCCTGTAGCTGCCGGATTATAGACGATCATCAGTTTTGTGGACTGACATAATAATCTGTTCCAAGCAGAGCAAACCTTGCCTTAGCCGAGCGGTTGACGAAACGCCGGCTAGGAATACTTTGCCTGTGTGGGCGATGTTTATTTTATGATCCTTCGTTGGATCTCATCTCTCAGTTCGCCCCCTGCAAGAGTTCACGAACGTACCCGTGAAGAACCAATCGGTTATTGACCGTTCATAAATACGTCTTGCCAAGACTGAATGTGGTGAGGCTGCTAGTGCAGAATACGAGTCTGTAGGCTTCAGGCACCTTACTAGATCTCTTGTAGGCTCCTCGTTTATATCTTTTAAAAAGAAAGTGGCTGTCTTATTTCTTCGACCGTGTTCCATGTTCTTATAAATTACGTTTTAGGGGAGGCCAAGCATCGTGGCCTGTTTTCATATGTTCCATTGGCGGAGTTCTGATATAAATCTATTCCGCATTTTACAAGATACCGGCCCATCTTCTGTGCCTTCTGTATTTGGTTTTTGAAAAATAGCTAGGACCTCGTTTCCAGAAGTGACCAAATCCCATTAGGTAGCTTTTGGCGCATTTGACTGCACGCTGGTTCCGTCGAAACGAAAAATGTCGGCCTTGTGAATTTTTTGAAAAATGGTGTTTTGTATTTCCTGCACTGAAGCTGGCCCCCGTTAAGGTTGACCAGGAAAGATATGTGCTTTCTAGAAGTCTGCACAGCAGACATTCCAAATCGGCGTTTGGATTTCAGGTTTCCTGGCCCAGTAGTAGATTAAATCAATGGCCAGCACACATTCGTCACTGTTTCCCTGCATAACCTCAAATAATAATTGATCGCTGAGGCATTTTTCATTTGTGATTACCAGGTTTAGCAGGGAAGGTGATTAGTCTGCGTGGTGTTTGATGTGTACAACAAAGTGTCAAGTCCAATCGCTCCGATAAACGAACTTTATCAGCGCCGATGAAAAATGCCCACTAGACCCGATGTGCTGGAAGTCTTCAGGAGGCCTTGAGAGCAATAAAACCGCCTGAAAGCAAAATATAGAGGATGTTGCAGCTGGAATAAATTAGCACGGAGAATTGAATGAGGAAATGGTCATCTTCCGGTGGATTTAAGAAGCAATAGTAGACCACGCTGAGAAGAGAATCGGTCATGCGCAGCAGGCTCTGGATTCACAGTTTATTGCTTAAAGGTGCAAGGGTGGTATCGGAGAAAACAATCAATGTGTGTAGGGTTGCAAGTAAATATGGAACTATAAATGCATGAAGATGGAAGCAAATAACCCAGTGAGTCCTGGGAGTGTATAAAAATATTTACATCCTTACACTCTCAGCCGTCATAAACAGCTTGGTAAGGTCATTGCGTACTAAAATATTTTTTTATCAAGTAAATTTTAGACCGTTATAGACATTGTGCATTTGTACCACTAACCCTCTGGCGAAACTGAACAATGCACCTATTCCTCCACGGTTTTTCGGTTGACGTATAGTGTTCTAGGTGAAGGTGGCATTGTATCTTGGGATTACGGACAATATGCCCCAGAAAAGACGACCGTGCGTAGCAGATACGCCAGTATATCTCTGCAACATGGTCCAACACTATGTACTGGGAAACAAATCACCATAAACCCGGATTCCGAGGTCTTTAAGTTAGTACAAACAAACGAGCCCGTATTATTTTCCCGGTGGACCAATTTCTATTGAAATGCGCCCTGGTTCATCTCCCACGCTTGCTGGCTTACGCAACACAAGTCAGTTTTTTGAGAATAGGCACTGCCACCATTTCCTCACAGTCGTTTAACAGTCTCCTTTTCCCAAATGTAGGCAAGCGTTGATTGGGCAAGCGATTCGCCATTGCTGTCAGTGATTGTACCTTTCATCTGTTATTTAGGAGATTTGCACCGCTAACATGTGCCTTCTTTCTGAATTAGTTTCCATGACTTATCCAGTACTGCCGGTTGAGGTGGGATCCAGTGTTCACTGGGATGTGCAAGCAACCTCTGGCAGATGGTTCCAACGCTTTGAGCATGAAGTCTTCACACTTCTTTAATTGCCACACAAATCATCACTACTATGCCCACTGAATTCTCAAAGCCTCTTATCCAATTCAACTTTATATTCCTGATGTGCACATACAATTCGCAGGTGGTAAACTGGTAACGCCGTACATTAGTGAATCTCTCAGAATTGTGCCAGGATAGGCGATGTTCCAGCACGCGTTGACCTCCTATGATGGAACAGTTGGAAGAGTTCAAAGGAATATTGTGATAGGTTCCTTCAACTTTGGGATCTTCCAGGCCACAGTCTGACTCCTAACCGTTTTTCAAAACGGTTAGGAACTCTTTTCCAGAAGCCTCAGAGTCGTTTTTAGTAGCTTGCGTTCTATCCGACCGCGTGCTGGATTTTTCGGATGGACCTTGCGTCAGCCTCGTGAAAATGCTCGAAGTGTGAATTAAACGACTGGAAAAACTCCGTCGGTGACGTTTGGTCCTATAAATGCTATTGTAGACGGCCGTCGAGGCTAGCTTACTGCTTAACGTCCGCACAGCTAGTAAAAAAGCAACTCAACACTATAACTGCTGCGTCCGTTGTGCAGCCGAGGGGTGTGCAGATGTAATAGCTTTACGCTAGATTTGATCAAAGGGCTTTATGAGGACTCTTCGGCGTGCTTGTCCGCCTCGCGACTTGGTGCTCCAGTGAACTGCTATTCATTTGCATGGAGTTTTGTCTCCTAAATGTAATGTTCGCGCAAGCCCTCTGCCTTTAGAATATGTAGTGACAGAAAATTTTGAATGCTGTTGCCTGCAACGTCTGGGGCGCTATTTTCAGGACGACACAGTTCGTCGCTTTTCGGGAGTTGAAACAGGGGACTGTACATTAACCCCAGCAAGCATCCTTCACATTTGGCATAATTAATGTGGCTTATTTGAATGCATTCGCCTACGTTTTGTAGTTGTATGGACTCCCGGGCCAACTGAGATCAGCCCTGCCGAATCGGTGTATGTAGGATTATATGGCACACGATTTTGTGGCTTTGGATACCGGGATCATGAGTGACGAATAACTCTATTAATTGACTGTCCAATTTTGGCGGAGTGAAGCTAGAGGATGGCAAATTTACGTTTTCAGTCGCTGTGGGGCTTTAGAGGCCTCCTCCAACGCAAAGATCAGCGCTTGTGGCTGATGTGTCAGTGAAATTCGCTAATTGATTCTGCGCAGCTGACCCACTCTAGTCTGAAACTTGTAAACTTGATGTGGAGTTCATCTCTGTGCTTTTTTCCTCCGCTATAAAAGCGACAACCTCGCATATGATGGGCGATGTCGTAACAAGTGCCGCCCTTCCTCAGGCATCGATGTCGTTGGTAGCCGAGATATCCGTGATGGTTGAGTAGTGAACGTAATCTGGAGTTGCGGCTTGTTGTGTGTTTAAAGACCACAAGTGTCCATTACTACCATCGGGTAGGTCATAAGTTTTAGGCCCACTGGTCCGTCGCCAAGCAGAAGCTTGCCTAATACCTCCTCGCATGGACCGCTGTAACCCAGTTTTGCGCTCCCATAGAGTGAATACTGGATACACGCTTAGTTTTACAAAGGTCTATTAAATACCAACGGCTCGCTCCAAGATGCCCTTTACGGTAGTTGTGGAGGAAAGGCCCAAAAGGTAGCTTGTTTCATTTTCTCCCTGGTCATCCTACTTAAAGCAAAACATTCAGGATTTGTTACGACATCAACAGGGGGTGAGTGTATCAGTTTTGTTGGCGTGATTTTTGTTGAGAACGAACACCAAATGATCAGCCTGAACTCTCCCATGCGCCTATCCACTAGACACGCCGTGACAGTCTTGATTGCTGCATTAGAATGCTAGATCAACTTCTTCACGCCAAAAGATGGATGGGGAGCGCAAGGTATTTTCCCAGAGAGAAATGTTTGTTATCGGCTTTCGTTCAGGCCTCTTTGTTCTTTGATTTTGTGTCGACAGGGAATTATGGAGTAGTATACGTTTTCCGCGGGCGTCCAGATTAAAATAAAACATTTTCACTGGATTTCCGGCTTAGAATTAGGAACATGGTATCTTCGGAAGAAACCGTTTTGTTAGTTATGAAACACACTGTAAGCTGAGGGCAGCTGGTGCAGGCAAGCAAACCAGGGGGTGGATAGTTGGCTTATCTTACACCCTGCAAACCCGTATATTTAAAATGCAATCAGACCTGACAAGCGTAAAATTGCATTCCACGTTTTACATTTGGTGGATATCTATCTCCAACACATCCGTTATGGTCCACCCACAGGACTATTAAAGAACAGCCTGTAAAAATGTGACTAATGGTTAAGGCTAGCTGGATGCGCTGAAGAGGCGCAATGTTGTCCGACAGAGATTTTCATGCATAGGTTATGTTTGATTGCAGCTTCGGGAGGGGGTAAAACTATGAAGATAGACAGTACCACAAAAAAAATGATTGTCTGCCTGTATTTTTAATTATCCTCGCGGATATTTACGCGCTGGTGTTCATTTTGCTTGACACCGTTTGATTCGGTTCACTTCTCCTTTCCCGTTTGTATGAAATATTGATGAAGTTACGGAAGTTATTTCAGCTAAAAGAGTCAATAAAAGTTTTTCTAAGAGGCCTGTGTTTGTAGGGGTCGCCCCTCGTGCAGAGGTTGCAAATTGGGAAGGCTTTGTGCTATCAGCGCAGATTTTGCAGTAAAAAGCTGAAACCTACTTGTAAAGATTTCATGATGGCCATTGTGATCTAGAAAACATGCGCCAAGCCGGTTGTGACGGCTTAGCGACTTGGACGTACTTTTGTCATAGCAATATGCAACACCAAAGGATTCAGTCCTCCCTGGCTTAAGAGCCGAGTATTTGGGATACTTATTGGTCGCTGGTTTGAAATTTTGTTTTAACGTACAAAAATTCTCAGTTAATTAATGTCAGGAAACTCTTCAGGCTACTTTAAATGTTTTTCACGATAATCTTGCATCGGTTTGAAGCTTTTAAGAGCTTTGGTTTGTCAAAAATGCGCCCTTCGTTTTTCGGGTTACTGACAAGGCACTTTTGTCCTCAAAGTGGGCGTATTTCTGTGCAAGTTAGTAGCAGCGCCAGCAAAAAATTTTCAATAAGTAGTTTTGTTTGGTTATTCTTCTTGCTGCTGCAACTGCAGCGGCCTTCATCCAGGACTGGTTGTATCTAGTAGGTAAAAGTTTAAAATAGTAATATTTCAGCACATCAGTATGGGGTTTCCTACTCTCCATGGAGAAAACTTGTGCCGGGGGCTGCTTGTTAACATCGGGTACGCGACAAAATATGTACCACTTCTTATGACGGCCGTTTGCTAGTTACTAGGCAACTTACTGCTACCGAGCCAAACGGTCACCGCCAGTTTTCCCATAATACCGTATCAAACGTTTTGTCGAGAAAGACGTCACCATCGTTACCTCCTACTTTACTCCGCTGCCGTTTGAAATCAAGTGATAGATTTTGGTGGCAAAAACCTGTGCCAAACACATCCCACGTTGTTGCTCAGTGGCACCATAACAAGCAAACTGATCACGTGAGCCTATCCAAGCGCCTACACATTGTCCCACTGCACTGGCCTTCAGAAGCCCCAAACTTGATGCCACACGAGGCGTTTGTCTTTGGCGATGAAAAGACGCTCAGAAAAAGATGCTCAATTCCATGTTTTGCACAAACGGAATTTTTGCATGTAATTAAGATTGTCTTGTTACATAATGACCGCGGTTTTCCGTTCATGGACACGGTTAACGGTTAAATTCCGTCCCAACTGAGTGTATATCTACTATTCGCGTCGCGCGGCTAAGTAGCTCCATTCACTAGGTTTGCCAGTTTCTCGTACACCAGTGATGGCAATCAAAATACACTAAAGCGGAGAGTAAGTTGGTGCCACTAATGCTTCCTCAGGTCAACTCGGTCGACACACCAACGTGCTGGTAAACTAATATAACTATTGATTCGGAANGGTCGACACACCAACGTGCTGGTAAACTAATATAACTATAAGAATGATTCGGAACCTGACGCTCTTCGCAGTAACGTGCATTTCATCCGGCATATATTACTTATTCTGCAAAAGTGGGTAAGCTATCGGAGGAAAACCAGTCGTAACCACACCTGCCCACACATTCCAGTAGAAATGAACTGTGTGATCCGTGCTGTATTTCCGAAAAATTCTGGCCCCTGGCTATCCCGCATGCAAGCGTTGTGTTTCATAAACTTCATTCACATGCAACTCACTCACTATTGTGCGCCGCACTCGGGACATCAGAAAAACAAACTTAAATCTCCCTATCCCCAGTAATGGAGTCAAGCATTGCGAATAACGTGCTGTCGAATTTTGATTAGCTTACCTGCCCACGTTGGATATTATCTTTTCTGGATTGGTCAAAATCTCTACTTTGGTGATCACACCCACAACATCGCTGGATCGCCTGGAATTCGGACAAGGTGCAACAGCTAGTTATCGTTCTTATACGCCGTGACGGATTTCGGGTAGGTTTTGGCTCATCTGTCAAACTGGAACCTGGGTTGGGTGGAACCAAAAAGATCCTTGTTACCAAACCTTTACCCAAGAAATTGCTCTTGATTTATTTAGATGAGGTGCTAATAATCTCCAATACAAAAATACAGAAGACGAATAATATACTTTGCCATCTTTTCCAGGAAACATCAGCTAGACTGAAAATTTTGGGACATAAAGTGTCGAGAGACCACCACTTTTTTGTAACGGTTGACGAATCAACGGTCACAAACCGGGACCCGAAAGGACAGAGGTCCCTCCAACGTCGACCAGATTACGATGGAAGGGGATGCCAAGCGCAAAGGTCAAGTGGGCATCGGCCAATGGGGAGACAGTACAACGGAGTAACCAATGGAATCGCCCGACCGAACAAATAATCCCGATCAAAGGTCATCCCCTCCTAGCAGCACGTGTATTAATCCACGCCCAACACTACCCAACGCACAATCACCAACCCACCGCTAAGCACCACTACGCTCCCAAATAACGCACAGATGATGTCACCTCGTTTGGTGATGAAACTTTTGCGATCAAATTGCCCAGCTCAGCGAACAAGCCAACGACCAACATCTACTTACTCATCTACTGACATTTTCTCCCAAGCGGACTCCTGATCCAACCATGTTCACTTGGATATAGTCGGCTCACAACCGAACGGTTCTTTTTACGATGGCCTCAAGCAATATTTCCACTGGTTCTATTGCTTGAGCAAGCAAAAATGGTTGAAGTATCAATCTCGCGGTTCTTTCATTTTAACTGCCAATAGTGGTTCCTCACGTGAATCGCATCCATTCCAAAGCCTCACCAAATTGATGGAGTGCCCACGATTTGCAACAATTTGTACCACCATCCAGGAATTGTCTAGTAAAACTATTTCGCTGACATGCGATGATGGATTTGCCAGCATTAAATATCTCCCCTGTAACGGTGGATACTACTGACGGTGTACACAAGTAGTAACTACACATTGTGTCTATTGGAAAGTGAGATTTATTACGAAATTTATGGAATTGCTTTGTAGCCTTCGTCTGACTCTGAATGATATTGAGTATCTGGGAAAGTTCAGGAACATGATTTCCAGAAGACGATTATCCATTTTTTTAACTAGATGCATATGACAGTTTTGCTCTCCTGTCTAATACTCTGTAACTATTCAGTTGATGTGTCCCAACAAATAACTCCACAGCGAAGGCCTTCGTCCTTCCATTTGGCGCCGTCACCAGGGTAAGGGTGATCACTCGTCCACAAAACTTTGAGAATGGGCCAATTTAGACCTTCCTGCAAGCCACAGATTAGGTTTCAGAGGCTGCTAGACTAATGACTGACGGATATAACTTGGCAGCGCGGAGGCCGTCCTCAGAGGCCAAGCAAAGGCGGTCATGGATGTGGCCAGAAGCTCTGGACGATGGGCCGGGTCACCACGAAGGAAGCTCTTGCAGCGGAGTTGCATACGGACCAAACCTTCAAGATGCTGCCGTTTCTCGTGAGACAGAGTACTAGTTCCGGATGCACAACCTGCCGCACTTCATTCCTGCACACTTGAGACTCACTGAAGACAACATCGATCGGGGATTGGGGAACGTAGCTGATTCTAGGACAGTCAAGTGTGTACCATGTGATGGCGTCAAACATCGCAACAAATGTAATGACGAATAATTACCATTGCGTTCACAGTTGGTTCACAAAACGGCACCGCAGTCATGCTAGTCTTCTGAACCATCTATTAGCATGATAAAGATTAGTGACTTCGTTTTAGGGGAAATACCTCTTCGGATTTTGAAGAGAGCGTTATTAAAAGACAGCCCACATCACTGGTGCTGTCCCACTGCGGGAAATTATTCTACTTAAACTGTCCATCCATGATGAGTATGGTCTGCTTAGACCATTTTCAAAGGAACTATTCAACAGACCGAACAGGTTATACAATAAGTGGGGGCTGTGCTAGGGCTGCTCCGGTGACGAATGGTGGATATGCATATACGCAGTCTTGCTGAGCTTCAATATTAGCGAAACCAGACTGTGGCGTCTCCGCTTTAATTTGGACTGACTATAGCAGGCACACCAAGACAGGAAGAGGATTGGACAAACGAGCGTTGCTCATAAGAGATTCGAAGAACCCTGGGACTTTTCCTAAGTGCTGATGATTTGTCGCCACCTAGTCGAAAACAGTGTAACGTGGTTCCTTCGTTTAAATTTGTTGTTTCCATTATGCGAGTATTTGAAGTAACTGGCGTAATGAAAACTACTGCTCCGTTTACATACTCCAAACGAAAAGGATGATACAAATCAAGCAAAGACAACACCTAATTGCGTGCCATAAGTGTTTATCTCGTCCAATTGGCCACAGTAGATTTGAGCATATACATATGTATATACATATACTCGAGAACAAGCGTGTTAGAGATATCGGTCGAAACGAGCAAACAACCGAAACACCCATTCGGGAAACCACACAGTTGGCTATGGCGTAAATTTCCATAAACTTTTGAAGACTTGGTCTTTCGTTTAGTGCCGTGCCCAGGATAAGGATGAAGATCGCCTGACCACAACCCTTTGAGGATAGGGATGTTTAGACCTTCCTGGAAGACTTCGAGTAAGTTGCGGAGGCCGCTATAATTGAGACTGACCGGGGTAGGCTGGCGGCGCGGAAGCCCTCCTCAGAGGCTTCGTTGAACGAAGCATCCATGATGTGCCACGTACGGTACAATATTGTTTTGTGCAGCATCCTGCGGCAACGCATTTAACTTGAGGACTTATAATGAAGTGTATCTGAGGGGCTGGCATGCGGATAAATGAAGTTAAGACGCAGCTCGTTCGGAGTTTGGTGACACTTTTGGGGCATAAAATGTGCCACGGATGGGTTAGGCTACTTCCAGAAAACTGGCAAAGATCAAGGACTGTGCCTTTCTTAATCAAGAACAGTCTTTACGGCAGTCTGTTGGACGCGAAGCGCACTATAGCCGGTTTTTTAAGGATTTCAACATAAATGCTTCTCCACTGTACGACTTGTTCGGGCAAAATCAGAAATTCGAATGGTTCAGGGAAGCACGCGGGGATTTCGGGTGTGTCAAAGCGCGGATGCTGGACCCGCAACTGACTCTCAACCTGTCCAGCGTCGGAGAGATTTTCACTGTTACAGCGGACTCTAGTGACCGCGGTATATACGCAGTCCTAAATCATAGGAATGGAGTTGTCGAATATGCCAGTCGTGTCGTGACTAACGCTGAACAGAAGTACTCTAACATTAAAAAAGAATGTCTGGACCTTGGATAAGTGGAGGCCATATTTGTTTGGGCAACGATTTCGTGTCTAACCCGATCAAAACCCCCTGGAGTGGATCAGGACAACCAGCTTTCTTCGCGAAAAGCCCCTGCACTGTGCACCTTGGTTGCAAGAGTACGATTTTTCGATCCGACACGTGCCAGGAAAGTAAGACCACTTGGCTGATTGAGTATCAAGACCAGAGGCTGGAGATGTCCCCAGGATCATGAATGGGGACCAATAGCCTCGTCGTCCAACTGGATCCGGGAAGGCTGATGCAACTGCAACGGTGGGATTCTGTGTTACAACAGCCTTGTTGGATGGAAATGTAATGAGTACGGAGGGGGTACAAGGAACTGGAAACCTACCAGAGTCATTTGGATCCGCTGAGTCTAAATAGAACTATAATAGTTTACTGGAACACTGCCGATTCGGACGTTGTGCTGCCCGTGATACCTTGCGTCTTGGGACAGAATGCCACGAGATGACACACACAAGGTGTACCAAGACGTACGACATACTTGGGCAGAGGGCCTACAGGCGATGTGACGAATTAATTGGTGTCCCTCAAACAGTGCCAACTGATGAAAGGGATATGACAGGATCAGTCCACACCGTGGGACCAATTCGATCAAGGAGTGGCTAGCGGCCGAAGTAGGTGACTGGAAAGCGAAATTGCCGACAGTGTTACGAGCTCATAGTGCCTCCATTCAGGCAACCACATGCAACCACAGTCCACCATGCTGGTGTAAGGCCGACATTTGCACCTTTCAGTTGATCAGGAAATTGGGTGATGGCCGGCAATTCGCTTGTCTTTGGGGGAGCTAGGAGAAGAAAGGAGGAAACCTCGAGAAAGCTTGACTACCGTTCAGAAAAGGATTAGTGAGCAAGCGGAAAGAAGAAATGCGCGAACATCTCCCATAGGCCCGAAGGTCGAATGAAATGATCACCAGGATGCCGGAAGGAGGCAAGTTGGGTCGCGAAAGCTGGGTAGTCGGTGGCAAAATCCGTTTGCCGTTACCAACTACCGGGGGAACGTTTATGCAATTGGAAACCGTCGGGGCTCGGAAAGAGGGAATGGGATTGAGCTTTGGAAGTGAAACGTCTCATATAAAGAGCGGCCGAATATATCGGCTGCTAGAGCCAACCTAACAGTGGTAACTGAAAATCTATGACATGAGAATGACCTTTAAGAACAGAGGTGTGTAATGATGAATACTTCTGATGGGTCACGCAAGTACTACGTTTTCTTATAGCCCTGCTTTGTGTCTATTGGATAGAAAGTTTTAATACATAATTGGTAGGATTGCTTTGGAGTATTCACTAGGTATCCAGGAGAGTTGAGGAAGACGCGTTCTAGAAGAAGAAGGGTACTCAGTTTTTAAAAAAGATGCATATGATAGTTCTGCTTTCCTGTTCAATACTCTTACTGTTCAGTTAGCATTTTCTAATAAATAACCTCGCAGCAAAGCTATTCTTCTTTCCATCAAGTCTATCGTTTGAGCACGCGGAAACGGCTGAATTACCAATTTCAGGGTTCTTTCATATTTAACCACCGACAGTGGTTCCCAACTAGAATCTTGTCTATTCCAACCCCTCATCGAACTGAGGGGATGCTTGCACACTTGCACCGTGGCATAACATCTTCAAGCAATTTTCTGGTTAAACAATTTCAACGATAGGCGAAGATAACTTTTACAGCTTAAAGCAGTATTACTAAGCTAGCTTGATCAATTACTCTCTCTACTCCTCCATTTTTGCACCATATTTTGTGTTCTACCGCATTATTCACCAGCAGAAATGATTTTCAGCTCGACCTTACGCATCATAGTTCAATTTTTCAGACTCATGTCTCAAGTTCGCTATTACTCACAATCATTCTATATCGCCCTGGATCTCGCAACTTGTTCCCATATGTTTATACGTTACAACCACGGTAAAGCGCTTTCGGAACCTCCACGCGACAGTTTTTTGTGCTCTTTCATATACCGAAAAACGCTCCTTTGTCCGATCACTTGACAGACCTAATACCGTATCCAGTGACTGCCTTAAACTGGCATACACTGGTCTTATAAAATTCAGTAATAATACACTAACCANAGTGAAACGTCTCATATAAAGAGCGGCCGAATATATCGGCTGCTAGAGCCAACCTAACAGTGGTAACTGAAAATCTATGACATGAGAATGACCTTTAAGAACAGAGGTGTGTAATGATGAATACTTCTGATGGGTCACGCAAGTACTACGTTTTCTTATAGCCCTGCTTTGTGTCTATTGGATAGAAAGTTTTAATACATAATTGGTAGGATTGCTTTGGAGTATTCACTAGGTATCCAGGAGAGTTGAGGAAGACGCGTTCTAGAAGAAGAAGGGTACTCAGTTTTTAAAAAAGATGCATATGATAGTTCTGCTTTCCTGTTCAATACTCTTACTGTTCAGTTAGCATTTTCTAATAAATAACCTCGCAGCAAAGCTATTCTTCTTTCCATCAAGTCTATCGTTTGAGCACGCGGAAACGGCTGAATTACCAATTTCAGGGTTCTTTCATATTTAACCACCGACAGTGGTTCCCAACTAGAATCTTGTCTATTCCAACCCCTCATCGAACTGAGGGGATGCTTGCACACTTGCACCGTGGCATAACATCTTCAAGCAATTTTCTGGTTAAACAATTTCAACGATAGGCGAAGATAACTTTTACAGCTTAAAGCAGTATTACTAAGCTAGCTTGATCAATTACTCTCTCTACTCCTCCATTTTTGCACCATATTTTGTGTTCTACCGCATTATTCACCAGCAGAAATGATTTTCAGCTCGACCTTACGCATCATAGTTCAATTTTTCAGACTCATGTCTCAAGTTCGCTATTACTCACAATCATTCTATATCGCCCTGGATCTCGCAACTTGTTCCCATATGTTTATACGTTACAACCACGGTAAAGCGCTTTCGGAACCTCCACGCGACAGTTTTTTGTGCTCTTTCATATACCGAAAAACGCTCCTTTGTCCGATCACTTGACAGACCTAATACCGTATCCAGTGACTGCCTTAAACTGGCATACACTGGTCTTATAAAATTCAGTAATAATACACTAACCAGTGATACTAATTCATCATATCCTCCACAATCTCCTCCTTCACCGTCTCATTTAGACTATCACCAACTGTGGCAGGCACGTCCCCTGGCTAGACAGTTTTGCAATAGGTTGATATCACCCACCATTTCACCTTTTACTTTACTTTGTCATTAGGAGGAGAGTATTTTTAGCGCTTATTCACTGAATCATGCGTCACAGAAACGTAACAATCACTGTACCACTTACAAACTTAGCCGATAGCCTATAAGCCACAACTTCCTATCAATTTTTGGTAACTCGGCTACCATCTGCGTCGCACGCCAGGCTTACGAAGTTCAAACAAATCAGGCCAAGTTTTATTCATTTTCGTGCAATTATCAACATCTCAGCATTTTTCCTCAAACGATGGGGCACTTTTTGTCTTATTGCCTACTTGTATTGTATTTATTTTTAATCAAGGTGAACCAAACCACTGCAATCATCTTCATTCTGGTGAATTAGACATTTATTAGTGCTTGTCATCTTCTCCAAATCAAATTATCCACGTTACAGTTGGTGCACTAACAGGTAAACCGGTCTTCAGATCAAAATAGCAGCAATCTAGTCATACAGGGCGCTAAATTTCTCGACGTTAAAACTAAGGTAGCCGTTTCGAGAGCCCTGTTGATACAATTCAATGCTACACAGACCCAACACACCTTGGCAGGGCACTACCGACTACATTGTCGCCTGCAGTTGTGATATAAGTGACATGAATAAAGAGTCTTTTCACATTATCTTGATAGATATATAAATGAATGGCTCTGTACGGATGTACTTGGGGTCCCAAAGACGAAACAGACACCTTTTAGAGAGATTAGGAAGGGGCAGATTGTCGCGGGCTTTTGCAGAGGAACCAATCCAAGGAAGCGCAAGTTAGTTAAACTACGGCAGTGGTACGATGAGAATTAGGAGAATAAAGAAAACAACATCTCAAAAGCGCTCTAGATCCAGCTTGTAGAAGGGATCGAGGGCATTTGTGTATCAAGTGAGGCGACAGCAGAATGACAGAGAAGGAGGTGGATTGCGAACTGTGAAAACTATGACACGTCCTACTCAGGAGCTGTTCAGAAAGAACATTCCGAATGCAAGCTTATTGGACTTAGAAGAAGTGGTGGGCAGGGTCTAAATGGGAAGAATGACTGTCAAATGGTCCATGGAGTTTCAAAATTGAAAATTAGGAGAGAACTTTGGGTTGAGACAAGCAACTGCTACCTGGGCATTTTGATGTAATAGATGGCTTTGGGGGATACGCTTCCACCTGAAATGTCTGGACCAGAACCTTCCGAGGCCTAGCATTGGGCGTGAAACTAATAATGTGCAGGACAATATTTAATGAGTGATCATAATTCAAATTAGAAATTCAAATTGCAAATATACTCGGTACAATGCTGAAGGTGCGGGAGACAAAACGTTCTGATATCAGCAGAATAATTTTTAGGTCTACCGTAAAGTTCAAATGCATCAGTAAACAGGGAGCAAAGAAGGGATGTTACCTGGAAGTTAACAACGAGGGTCGTGGGCACCTATATAGCCAAAGGGGAGGTCTGGGTTATGCTGGATCCTACGGATGTCAGAAGTCGTATTAGATGGTAGGGACGCATAGACAATGTCTATATCGCCCGCAGAGAAAAGGGTTTACCATGGTACTCGGTTACGCAGCTTTTGCTATCGGACAAGAGGATAGTGGAAGCTGCGATGCGGGCCTAAGCGTATCCTTATGTGATCAATAATGCAGATGGCATTTAGGGTTCTGCAGGACAATTAAGAGATGAGCAACTGAAACAGTGATCTAGCGATTCCAACAAAGCTGCCACTTAAAACAGGAAGAGCTCGAGGACACGGCGAGAATAGTTTTGGCCATCCAGATAGACTAACTTGATGGAGTGCCCGGCGTTATTTACTGCAGCTCCTATGTCAGGTGGGGTATCACTAACGAGTTTTTAAGTAAGGGGTCTGTACTGCTATTCGTCTGTAACATTTTTACTTAAAAAGCCTCTATTCATCAGAACCCACATCAGACTTATAAGATCCTCATTGGGGGTGTCCATTAAAGTCTGAGGTAATAAACCTGGGTCAGGATTTGGTGTGAGTTTGGATTACAGACTGCTTTGATTGGCAGTAGAAATGGCGGAGTGACTAATAAAATTCGGGACACAGATAATACCGTCTTGACTACCGTTTCACAGGGCAAAGGCCGTCCTAGCGTTTGTGTGTGCGAGCAAAGATGAGAGCCCGAAGTGACAGCTTTTCAAGATAGCTCATCCACCGGAATGCTTTTTAATCCTCCTTAACCAGCCCCTTCTTCTAAACAAAGCGCGCATATGTGACCGACGGTGAGATTTTCCACGAATTTTGCATCTCGATATAGGCGTTTTCCCAGCTTGTGCCAACCACGTTATTTTGAGCTGGAAAGCTCCTATTTTAACCATCAGAAAAAAGCGCGATACAAACTAAACATATCATTATTTGAGGCTTTCTGATGAAGTTAGACTTTGTCGAAAGCAGAAGCGGAGTTACTCTGGGCTACAGTTGGCTGAATGGGATAAAACTTGCAGAAATAATTCCTGAAGAAGAAAACGTTACAGTTCTTAACCATAAATTTTGATCAAGTTTACTCGAAAACAACTAGCGTTTACTGGCGGGACCTAGAGGCTAGCTGGAAGGTAAGCCCTTTTACTGAAAGCGCCGCAAACAAGCGCATCCCCTGAGATCAGATAAATGAACGGTAAAAGAAAGCAGTTAGCACAGAATGGTTTAGCATTTTCTTACCGTGTCTAGCGTGACCTGTGTCGCAATACATTTTTTCCTTACTCAAAAGACAGACAACAGTCAGTGGTATTTTGATGTTGCATTGCGAATGTCGGAGAGCGGCCAGTTCCGCGCACGGGAAGGAATACTAGATAATTACATTCCCTACAGAAATCAAATCGAAAATTAATGCCAAACAGCTTAACATTGTGGAGCAGAAGAACAAGCCCCCGTCAGTAGATCAGTGTGAGAGGGGGAGTGGATAAAACCACCTACGCGAGGTGCGATTTCACTTTAAATAACTGACAAGCAGACGGAAGGGCCCAAGGTTGATCAGGTCTGGTACGTTATTGATATACAGCGAGACGCAGGGGGCAAGTAGGATATGTTGAAACCTTTGCTAGAAGTTGGCTGAGTGATGCCGAATTACCGGTTTCATTTGTAGTGATCTGGCTACCCAATAATTTATTTTATCGGGGGTCTGGTACGTTATTGATATACAGCGAGACGCAGGGGGCAAGTAGGATATGTTGAAACCTTTGCTAGAAGTTGGCTGAGTGATGCCGAATTACCGGTTTCATTTGTAGTGATCTGGCTACCCAATAATTTAGTTTTATCGGGAGTGTGTGGCAAAGAAACAAAACCAAAAACGCTAGATTGAGTAAACAATAACAAAGAGGTCAGATAGAATAGACTCGCTTATAATTGTTCTCATTGAAATAGTTCGTCGTTGGCCCAGGTCAGCGAATAAATAATTATGCAGTCATGGTCTTTTCTGAACAGTTCTCCTCCATAATAGATTCCGGTTATAGTCTGAAATGTTTTAGTACCAGATTTTAGCACACGAGACTCCCGAAAGACCGTTGTATGCGCGAGCAAATCCAAAGTGAGGGTCGAATCACGTGACCACGTTTGTATTACGTAAAATTATGCAAGTGTGCATTTTTGTGGGTTTCTTATTCAAACAAAAAATGGTTATGCAATTGACAAAATAGTAATGCGAGTAAAATGGGGGTGCCAAACGCCACACTACCTTTCCACCAGGACGTTGGCTGTTAAAGGAAAAACGCTTGAATAATGAAAGTAATGAATCAAAAAGTTTCTTTCTCCGAGAATCGTGGTCAGCTAAGTGCTGAAAGAAACGGATGCGTCGACCGTACCGACCAGTGAGAGGAGTGAGGTTGGCGGCAGGGGCATCTTGGGTAGGTGAAGGTGTTGCTGGGGATTGCTGGATGTGGTCATATGTTCTTCAATGAAGGCAGGCTTTAGACGATCACTAAGGATGGTATCGTTCTTTCCGCTTTTCTTCAATACAAAATATTTGGATTGATTTTCGATAACCTTGAAGGGACCACCATAACAGGAATGGAGGTGATTCCCCGTTGCGTCAGGTAGGACAAATACAAATGATGTAGAGGAGAGATCGGTCGAGATGTGATCTCTTTGCTTTGATCGTCTTGTCGTTGTCACACGGAGTTCAGACATGCTGATTTAGACGGGTGACAAATGTGGCAAGTGATTCGGGCTGTGCGCCAGAAGTAGAAGGTGAACGTAAAGTTGCATCGCGTACTAGTTCACATGGTGAACAGCGAGGATTCTCCTTAATAGTGGGGCGAATAGCAAGCAGAATGAAAGGCAAAGAAGAGAACCATGAAGATGGGTTCATCTGGGCAGTCCATGCAGATTTGAGGTAGCGATAAAAACGCTCAACGAGACAGTTGGAGCATGGGTGGTACGAGGTAGTCGAAGTGTGATGGAGACCGAAAAGTGTAGAAAGCCCACGGAAGAAATTATACTGAAATTGTGAACCGCGATCGGTAGTAACGGTGGAAGATATGCCAAAGTTACTCACCCAATGCTGCGAAAACGAAAAGGCTACCGTTTCACTTGAAGTATCCGAAATGGGTACAGCTACTGGCCAACGGATGGAACAATCAATCATGGTAAGACTATGAGCGAAACCGTTGAATGGGGACGAGGACAAACAATATCAAGATAAACGTATGTGACTCGAGCATCAGGATCTGCAAGTGGACCGGTAGGTGAGTTTGTATGCTGAGCTAAGTTACCGCGTTGACAGGCAATGCCCCGTTTGGCAGAGGTTGTTGGATGCCTATTTTTGTGGGGCCGTACGAAACGTTCACCAGTAAACCTCTTTGTTGCTCTGATTTCTGGGTGAGAAAGTCCGTGAAATTGGTCGAAAACAACTCTTCAAAAGGCTTCGGGGACTTATAAGCGAGCCGTGCCGGTAAACGTATCATAAAAATGTTTCCTGATTGTAGGGATTGGTTAATTGGAGAATCTTGAAATTAAGGGAAGGATAGAATGAGTGAATAATTAGGATCACCAGGCTAAAGTTTCGTCAGCTTGGTCAGGCCCAACTGCGTGGGAGAGTAAAGTGTGTTGGTGTCTGGACGGGATAGGACGTCTTTGACGACAGTGTCTAATCCCGGAGGGCACCGAAGTTCGGTGGTGAATTGGGGAACATAGTTCAGATGACAAATTTCGAGTGGTGAATGGCCCAGGCTTAGCGTTGAAAGTATACGTAAGTGGCTTATGGTTCGTTTGAATGGTAAATGATCTACCGTCTGACAAGTGCCGGAAATGGCGAATAGCAAGGTAACTGGCGAGCAGTTTACGAACAAAAGTACTGTAACGCGTTTGTGCAGCCTGCATCTTCTGCAAAAAAGGCCACTGGTTGAGATATGTCGTTGACAACTTGATGGAATACGGCGCCGACGGCAGCGTTCGAAGCACCAGTTGTCTAATTCAGATTTGTGCTTTCATGGGTATCAGCGAAAGATAATTTTATGGCGTGGGCAATGGCTTGCTCAGCTCCTTCGGAAGCGGCAATGGCAGCGGAGGGCAAGGTGACAAATTTTTCTTTGGAGCCAATTAAATCGGTTAGGGGTTGTCAAATATCTGCACAATGAGGAATGAACCGCCGACAGTAGTTGATGATATTAATGAAACGACGAAGTTGTTTGATAGTGGTGGGTATGGGGAAAGATTCGATGGCCAAAATGCGGTTGGACAATGGGGAAGTACCTGTTAGGTCAATGTGACGGCCAAGAAAACCTAGGCTAGTAACACTGAACAAGCATTTGTCAATGTTCAAACGCATGCTTTCAATGGAAATACGTTCAACTCCTGCCCTGAGATGAGCTTTGAACTCAGTTGGGGAGGTGTTAGTGATAAAAATATCCTCTAGATAGGCATGTACAAAAGGTAAACCACGTAAAACTTTGTCCATGAAACATTGAAACGTTGGAGCCGCATTTCGAATGCCAAAGGGCATACGCGTTAGTTCGAAAAGACCAAACGGTGTTGTGATGGCAGTTTTGGGGATGTCATCCTGGGCTACGGGTATGTGATAGTATGCACGAACGAGATGGAGTTTAGAGCAAATATTTGCGTGACATAAGGTACTTGCGAAATCTTGGATATGTGGGATGGGTTATCTGTCTGGAATAGTGGCGTTATTGAGAGATCGGTAATATCCACAAGGTCTCCAATCACCTTTAAATTTCTTGGGTACCATATGTAGGAGTGAGGATCAGTGACCCGATAAAGTGCGAGTACGTGTTCGAACTCGTGTTTTACGATGTACAGCTTATCCAGATGAAGTCGAAGGGGTTTGATATGGATATGGAGACCCCTTGTCTGTATGTGGTGAATGCTGGATAGTCATCGGTTGAGTGTACCGACGTGGATGAGTAAGGGTAGTAAAAGCTGTATTTCAGCAAAGTAGGAATCAGTTTAGAATACTCGGGTATCTATGGCTGAAGTTGGGGCACTAATCCCGATGACTGAGAGGAGAGTTAGCGTGACTAAGAAAGGTTTGCGTTGACCATCGACGGATAAGTTGTAGTGGGTCAGGAAGTCTGCACAAGTGATGGGAGTTTGGACGTCGACCAAAAGGAAGATCCACTTGAACGCACGTCGCAATCCGAGGTCAAGGGTGAGGGAACGTTCGCCGTATGTGGGGATGCAAGTACCGCTAGCAGCTTGTAACGAATAAGAAGCAGGATCAGGAAGTGGATTTATTTGTGCTAGCACTCCAGCTTTAGCTCCTGTATATACGGGGAAACGTAGACCACTTGAACGATCGATGATGTGGAATAGGCGACTAGTGCAAGGAGGGCCACAGACAGTCGTCGCCGTTACTTTCTGACCGGGGTCTTTAAGGGGATGTTAGGACGCGGCTTGAAGGAACAAGCTGGTTAGCATTTGTGTGCTTTATGGCCAGAAGACTAGTGATACCAGCAACAAGAGGAAGAACAAGATAACGATCGAGATCGTGAATACAGTCGATGATTGTTGGTCTCCAGTCGTTGAAGGCGATCGGTCAAAGTATCAAATATAGTTTGTAGTTGTGAAATTGCATAAAGTATTTGATCGGAATCTGGGGATGTTGTGGGTTCAAGGCAGGAGACAGAGTTACCGGGTGGCTGGAGTAGGCCTCGTGTATTTTGTCCGCCGTTTGGGCTAGCTGCTCCAAGCTGTAGTCATCAACGAAATCACTGGTGACGCGGGGAATGGTGGGTGAAATTTCATCGAGCCATGATTCCGCCGCTAGCTAACGGCTGCCGATGAGCCTGCACATATGGCGAAGCAGTTGCGACGGAGACCTGTCGCCAAGTTCGACTGTGGTGGATAAATCCCATTGCATCTTGTCTTTGTACTTTCTTGTCCTACTGATGACAGCCGCTCAAAGGGCGTCATAGGGATTTTTCTTGGAGGTATATTCCAACAGATCTTCTACTTCAGTTGCTACATCACAAGGTGGATGCTGGACGACACAGAAGAAACGGGCGGCTTGTGAAGTGATACGTCGTGGAGTAAACACAGTCTCGAACTGGTGGACCTATATCCTAGGGTTGTGGGGATAATACTCTGGTAAACGTAGGCCGATTGCATTCCCAAAAATCCGATGAATCAGAGTGTGCCTCCATAATGTCCAGGCAAAAAATTACGACGACTTGAAAGGAAGTTTTGAAAAAATATCTCGAAAGACTCGGGCCCACCAAACACTAACCCGGGTTACATACTGAGATGAAGCTTAAACCACGCAAGAGGCCGTCAAAATCTGTAGATTCTGACTAACCAAGAATAACACCGTGTAAAACTTACATGCAGTTCTTACAGACCAGGAGACAGGGTGGAACATAACGTTTACTAGCGTTATAGTAGACGAAATGTGGTTAAGGTGGGATGCGTGGCAATAATAGTTCTTTAAAATTATCGGTACCCGTAACACGCTGTAAACTACAAGCTTTCAAGACTCTCTATGCTTAAGTGGGAAAAACAACGCGCCGCCAGTTTTGAAACTGCGGGCTAGATTTTCACATTGTGGTCAAAGTCAACGGCGTGGCGTGATATCTTTAAGCCTCTTGTGAACATTTGCGCACTGCGAAGAAATACGGTAATTTGAGAACGGCAATTTTGAGGCAGATGTGCACTCACAACGGAAATGCTTGCGGATCTTCTTCGAACTTCAGACAATATCTATCATCATAACGAATTAATTGACGCTTCGAGCGTTGCCAGGTAGTGGTGTTTATCACTGCCTGAGGTTATACTTTCAGCTCGTCTTTGATTCACCGTTTCTGTCATCCACTGCAGTTGTTAATGCTCCACTAGAACCCGAAAATTCGTTGGACGAACGAGAAAACGGGGATCACTACCAATATCAGCTTGTTGAGTAAAATTAAAGCAACTGGTATGTATGTGAACAAGGGACTTACCGTATTGCAGGCACAGGTTGATAAATCCTGTTGTAGGTCCGGATGCAGGTTTCGTGTCTATTTCGCTGTTGTAGCATCCACACGTATTTCTGAATATCCGTGCGTGAAACGCCGTAAGACCTGAGCGGCTCCGCTCCAAGTTGGGCAACGTGCGTAGCTCTGTTGAGTTGCGTTGTGTTGCTGTGCTGTTGTCCTATTTGTGGGAACGTTTGCGTGTGTGTGGGTGTCAGCACATGACTTGATGCTACCTTATCAGTCAGCAGACAGTCAACGTCGGATGAGTCGCATTTTTGTGTCGTGGTTTGTACGTGTAGGCTTGTACGTGTAGGTAAAGAAGGACGCGTCTTGGGATCAAGGGCTTGACTGTGAGCTGTGTAGTCAAGAGAGTCACGATTCCGTGGCGTGATTTGTGGTTGTAAATAAAAGGATCTCGTGATCTAGTGAGTGTCGGTGACCTGTACAGTCGTGTATGTGGCAAAAGGGTGGCTACACAGTGCGTTCCCAAAGACCACCGTCTATCATCTTAGTGGCATGCTCTCCTGAAAACCTCATTGTCTTGAATTCCTTGTGTGTCCAAGCTTTCAAAAATTGATATTTTTTACCTGCCCGGTTGCACTTGTGAACCGTAAGAGGTGATGAAATCGTGTGATAGTAAGTGCGATCATCATTCCGTGTTCAGACAAAGCAAAATCAAAGAACAGTTACCATGGTAAGTAGAATAGAAATCTATAAAAAATTTGATGAGATGAATGCCCTTTAGACACTGAAAACCGCTTATCACATCTGTCAAGTGACAGGATGGTTGGAACAAGCGCATGCATTAAGTGGACGTGTGCAAGCTGGAACTTGCGGTCTTCTGCACTGTGCGAAGCTTTTTCAAGAAAATCTGCGAGCAGTTGTTGGCCACAGTTATCAAAGTGCCCGCATGTATGTACAAGTGACCAGCAGTGAGGTAGGTAGGTGCATTGCAGTGTTTCCCGACCGTAACAGTCTACAGGCTTGTTAACAAAAAATCTGAGCAAACTTTTGCATGACTACATATGCTCTGCGCCGGCTTCCTTAATGACAAGCTTTGGTAGAACCTTCATTCACACACCATACTTGACCGATTCAACTTCAGTGTGTATGAAACTTGTGCATGGAACTATAAAATCAGGGCGGTCGCTTGCGACCATAGGAAGCACATGTGACTACTGTATCGTCTTTAATCCACCTGAGCAGGCGATTACTAAATTACCGGAAAATGAAAACTTCATTAGTAAAACCACATGGTGTCTTTAGCTGCGGTAATATAGGCCCCTAGCGTTGTGGATATTGGGAGCTTTTCAGTTGCTAACTATTGTTTAGTACATCAACAGAAATTGGTTTGCGTTGAAAGTCCTTCTATTGCTCACTGCATCATTGGCGGGTGGTCGTAAAAGACACCATCCACCTCAGGTCTCTAAGGCTTAGCGGAGTTATGAAAATGTGGGTTGCTGCGATCCCAGGCAAACATACTGGTGCCTTGCGTACTACTGGCTTTATGCTGATTCTTTTAGATTTTCCAGCTAATGTCTACTCTCAAGGCACGCTAGGTATTTTATAAAAGTAGCGAAAAATAAATGTAATGCAATGCTTGCCCGATAACTCCATCCCTAGGATAAACAATTATAACGTATTTAGCCACAGCATAGATCGAAAAGAGAGGAGTATCCGATTTCTCAACGAAGACCTTACGGTACGCTAAACCAATAACAACCTAACGAAAGAAAGAAAACACAAATTTAGCTGCGTGTTTAGTAAGTTGAGTTGGATCGGTACGATGAGTTTTAAAACTTACCGTTACAAACACAGACGCACACGATTGTTATTTGCTTCCGAGCTCTGTGGCTTCAAGAGCATTGCATGTGCTGAAGAGTGGTCTGTTGCGTCATTCTGCCTGATAACTTTTTGTTTGGCCAGCTGTTTACATATCTGCACATCCGTTTCGGTGATTGCCGAACTAGTTGCCCAGAATTCCACTTACATTCCCTGGTGCGTCCTAACGTATGTGCGTTGTTTTGAATTTTTATCAACGACATTCTTCTTAGGTTGCCGGCTAACTTGAGAAAGAAACAACTGGTACAAAGCAAAACCAACTCATTGAGGGTTATACCCGGGACACATTAGATGATGATTGTTCTCGTGATCATAGTAGGTGCGTCAGTGCTTGCACGAATGGAAACCTGCGCCTCACTGTTGACTTTTTAGGACCGTTTACAAAAGGCGTCGGCATTCCGGAGGTATTGAACGTATGAGCTTTTCTAAAGCACAATGCTCGGCGCTATAGTTTTTAGGTGTGCAGTAGGTCTGTGAAGGCTGCCATACAATACGGGATCAGAAAGACTCATCCACTATGTGCTGGATAGAAATGATTGAATTGGGGCACTAGAGCTGTGCACGGTTGTAAGCAGCCGTTCGGTGACATTAGGTGTTCCGGCATAACAGAGGTAACGACAAGGTTTGTGAATTACGGTAGGTGGGAGCGGGTTGGAACCACTTCTCCATAGGGCGCACACCACCAAGTAGGCAATGGTAAAGTACTGGTTAACATGTTTGGTCTAGAAATGTTTGGAGGTTTAACCCTTGTTTATTAAGATGTTTTAAACGTAAAGGCGAAAAGCTATTCTACTGGAGCACAAAAGACGAGTTCTTTGAAGCACCACAATCTGGAGCGGTAATCTCTTAGTGATATTTATCCAATATAGTTCTTCAGACAATGAAGAAAATGACGTACAAATACCAGCCTTTATATTTTGGAGTTCTTCCCGATCATGTGGATGCTGATAGCGTTTACAACGTCCCTGCAATACTCTAGCACCGCCTAACACGTTTGCGGAGCACCTTTTACTCCGCCCCCGCGTACTTGGTCTTACAAGGAACGCCGCCCGGTATGGTAAGGAAGTTGGAAGTAAGCATTCAACGATGCAAGGTTGGCCATGACAAGTTGCTTCTGAACGTGAAGTTTGACATGAAACATGTTGCCATACAGTCTCAAAGAATGTCACCCTACTAGGAACAAACTTACGCCCTGGGTTTCAAGTGATACCAAAGCAGAAAACAGATGATGGTATTGATGGTTTATAACCGATCCGTTTCCTTAGATTGGTTGTCACATATCCTGGTAGCCGGCAGGAGAAGCGTCCTAAAGCTCGAAAGTTACACTTGGAATGAGCACGTTTGCCGCCAACGGCGTCGGTTAAGGCTTGGGTATCTAACGGCACGCAGGCAACTCAGGTTGTTGAACACTGCGAGATTCTGCTTTCGAAGGGACAAAACGGGCCTCAACTCTTCCACAACTACTTTCAATCCACAGAAGGAAAGCTAGAAGTCAGTTTAGAATCTATCCAGAAAACTCATAAAACGAAAATGAAAGTCAGGATGCACATAAAAGCATCTGCAAGGTCCATACCGCGGATGCATGCAGGTTGACATGTTCGTGAGATTAATTTTCCGTAAAACTAAACTTCACATTTTCGTTCAATAAAGTATAAGCATGTTTTACAAAACAATAAATCTAGGCTTGTTGTCAAGGCAAAACTTCCGCGTGGAAGTTGTTCTTGATTTCAGCAAATGTGTACACAGGCTGCCCGCAAAATTATCGAACAGTCATCTGAAAGCACGGTACATAATCGCAAGCCGGTGAAAATTCGGTCACTCCAAAGGAAGGTAGGTAGGCGACGTGCAATTCCGCGATGCCCTGAATATCCAAAAATGTGCTACATCCAAATTGCTCAACGGACTACCTCGCCGGTTCACCTTATTTAATCGGTAAAAGAACACTAACACTTTCCTCGATTACGTTTGCACCGCCAACACATGCACCAAGTGCCATGCGCATGCCGTAGGCCCAAATCAATTCAAGTAGTTTTTGTGTCAAGCGGAAGTGTGTGGTTCCATATAGTGTTATCAAATTACGTACAATAAGTGCACCCACAAATCGATGAGACCGAGCAGCTCGCGCCTACACACATGACAGGAATCAAGGGTTTACGGAAAGTCAGGGAACGTCAATGTGTAAGCGCACTCCACTTAAATAACAAGGCTAATTCCTGTACACAACAAGGACTGTTTTGCAGTAAGCACGTTCCCCTTGCGTCACCACAGAAGCATCTACGCCAATAAAAATATACCGAGGTACTTTACGAGGTTCCGCCTGGTCTGAGAGGCAGATGTGACGGGTCCAAATGGTACGAAATTGGCTTGTCTCCTTCCCAAAGTGGAAAGCTCCCGGGCGAAGCAAAATATGCATTTATTTAAATGGAGGACTTAGCCAAAACGTGAGATAAGTGTCACAAGAAAGACACTCAGACGAGGAACGAAATAGCAGTGCGCTAGAACCAAAGAACGGGAGAGTGACATTACAGTCTTCCAAGCTTTTGCCCTTTATTAAACAACCTTTGAACAGCCTATCAAGTTTAATCGCTTTTGGCCGAACCAAGAAAGTGTATGGCGTTACACTTGGTCTCCGTTCCCGTGACCCCACCACCGCCTCAAGCTCACTTCTGTCCGGCCGTCGGAAATACACTGTTTGCTGTTGTCATCAAACAGATATTATTCTTACTTGTTCTGCTAAGTGTCGCTCTTTGGTAGGTAAACTCTGTGAAACAGCAGATGTCATGGGGCACCCGGCCGTTAAAAAAGCTCAGGTAAAATGAATCGGTACTTTTGCCGTACTCAGGCGCCGTCCATATTTCTCGTAAGCCACGATGCTGCCTGGCACGGTATGGGTTTCAGCAAACGAGCCCTGGTAGAACCAAAGTCTCCCTATGCTCTCTTTTTCAGTAATAATATTAGATTTTCAAAGCGTCGTTCCCGCTTCTTCACGAAAAATTCCCATTATTGTTTCTATCGAATTTCTATTTCATATGTAAAACTAAAATAATACTCTTCATGATGGTAACATGGATTTGCACGGGACAATTTCCAACCACAATTTTTACCCAACAAAGAGTCAACGGTGCCATGATTAGCACCCAATGCATGCTTCAGAGTGGTAATGTCCGAGGCCATTCAAGCGAGGGGATCTTTGGCGGCACGATACTCTTACCTGCAAAACTTCCAAAAGTGGAAGTAACGCCAGTTTAACGCCAAAACGTTGAATTTTGTTGCGCATGTGAGCGGACCAAAAATCACCCAAATCGACTTTCATGTTTCTGCAACGCAGCAAATCATACTGTGCATTGAATCAATCATGCCGCTGGTGGGAAAATTATGATGGAACGCTTTCCCAGTATCTCTGAGGCCCCGGTATGCCTAGATGTTGCGCAAAATGTTAGACTGGTATTCTGAACTCATTCACTCGACATTTTTAAGCCCATCAGGAACACATCGTAGCTTTTGAAAATTTTATTCCATTCTGCAAATAGTGAGCGCCATCCATCGACGTATAAGCACGCAGATTTCGTGGAACCTGTTGCATCCTCACCCACCAGTAGTTGCGCTGACGAGGGCCACAATGCCATACAAAGCTGTATGTTGGACCCAGGTCCTGTACCTCACGCTCATGACCATGAGACTTCCACCCCTATCTCCGAGCAACCACAAATGTTATAATAATGATAGTAATAATAGTGTTTACTCCTAAATCGTGGGTGGCATACCGTCTGGCATGATCATAGTTTTACAGTCAGAATGGAGCATGACTGAGGGATTTGTTGGGGTACGGATTGCACAAAAAGAGGACAATGTCGCGAACAGTGGGGAACACCTGATGATATAGCAATAATAGGTTATTTCCCAACTTTTTGGGAAAAGTGGGCATAAGGTTCGACTAGATCAAAGACAGTCAGTTGGCATGAACTAAAACTGAAAACCATTGCTGGCCATGGGTGACCTTGGGCGGTTAGATAAATGGCCGGAGTCACAACGAGCAACAGTGGAGATGGAGATGTGGTGATTCAAATTGGGAGTACATGTCAGGTTTGTTCTCAAAAATGTGGTTTAATCTGAAAGCAAGCAGACTCACTGGTTGCACTGTTGTAGGGAAGTCAGGTGCAGGGGAATAGGTTGGATGGGGGCAAGTTGCCAATACATAGGGCGACCTGAACTCCGTATACGGATTTGAACTTGCGCCACAGGCAGGCCGAAATTGCAGCAGCAAAGCCAGACTGGCCAAATCTGAGCGAAAAATCATTGTGTACGGAAGGGTTCATTCCAGAGACGTGGCCGGATGAAAACTGCTCGAAGTTGTGGCTACAGGCTTCAGTGGGCAAGGGGTTGCCGTCGAGATTCAGGAGAAAATAGTTGCGGGGGCGCCATGCCATCATCGCGCTGACATGCTTCGCTTTATGGACAACCTCGTAACGGTCGTCAAAGGTCGGAGAAGGGATACGCAGTTCCGTGGTGATACGGGGATTGACACAGGGAGTCATGCAGATGTAGGCTCACGGAAAATTTTCCTTTTGTTAGAGGACCATGTGAGTGTAGACCGAGCACCAGCCAGTTTGAATGAATAGCAATTCTGAGAGGCGTTTGGGCAACTGCGGTCGAGGACTGAAGTTTGGGAAGAGGGGCGAAGAGAAAGAAATAGGATGACTGTCAGCAGTGACAGTGGACAAGTGAAAAGCGGACAGGCAACAGCTTCCCAGATAAGTGGTAAGAATCGTAGCTTAACTGAGGTCTACTACATCAACCTAACAGGAAAGTAAGATTAAGGATCACCAGTCGCCGAGTCAATGCTGTCAACTCCAGAAAACGAATGGTGCATGGCAAAAAAGCCATTAGGTGCTAGCTGTGACTGCTTGTAACCAAGAAATCATAAGTTATTAGCAGTTTGTGCATATGATCGCTCTAGATGACAAGAGTGAAGATCATGTGTGCTATGTTTGAGTGATGAAGTGGACTAGGGTTGGTGTGACCCCACTAAGACGAGAGTGGCAACAACTTGCACGTCGACGTTAGCCGTAAGCCTCACAGGCACTCTCAGGCCACCCCATGCATGAATGTTTTTTTAATATATTCTTTTTTAGAACAAAAGGGAGGACAGTCGTCGTCCGCTTGTATTTCTTGGTGTTAAGGACAAGTGACAACGGGAACAAGGCCAATCCAGCTACAGACAAACAGGAACGCTGCTCTTTTTTGGTTTTCCTGAATTAAAGGCAAGGCTCAGAACCACCGGCGATGGGCGATACACCCGGCTACTGGAGGGGTGGCGAGTGTACGAACGCACCATGGCGCAACGTAACAGGACAACCCTCCCTGTAGGGCGCACCCGTCCACCACACGAGGTTTTCATCCCTCGTACATGCTACCAGATCTGCAAGGTGGAAAACCATCCAAGCAGTCATAAGTGCGGCTTGTGCATTCGTAAATAACTCCAGCTACCAGATATTTTATCCGGTCGGGGGAAAGTCAGGCCAGTAAAACAGCTCAGTCATTTCGAACAAGCGAACAGCAAACAGCCACTGGAAGAGGCAAGTCGCGGGAGCAAATGAATCATCAACTACCTTTTGGGCAATGGGAGTGGAATGGAGATGTTCAGAGTCTGTGTACTAGGGCTAAACGAACACGAAGCATTGGTGTGAACCACTTCGTCAAGTAGAGGTGCACCGGTGCTATGTGTATGTGTGAATGATTGGGCTGTGGGGCCAAACAAGTATTTCGTTCATAGCGCATCTCCAGACCCACCATTTGATATGTGTACGGCGCACGTATTCAGGGGATGCAGAATGGTTCGGAACAGTGTGGAACTGAGGCTTTAGTTTGGCTGAGGTTATTTGAATCCAGCCAAAGCAAAGCACCAGACATTAGATAGAGCTGACAGAGTTACTCAGGGACCAGGCTTGAAGAACTAGGAATAATTGGGCTGGGTACAAAAGCTGAAGGTCGGAGGAGGGATATGCAACCGGGTCAGTGGAGACAGGCATGAGAGAGATAGAGTGGCGGGTTATAGATAAGAACACTTGGGAGGGTAGTTGTCGCAATTGCGGACTAATGCTAAGGGTTCCAGGTTGGTAAGTGTAAGTTCTAGGACCTAATAACAGGACAGTCAAGGTGAGTGCGCTGATTAGAAAGGCTTAGGGCCTATTTCAAAAAAAGTATCTAGTGTAAGCTGAGGCGCAAAAAGGCGCTCAGCTCCCTCGATAGAAAAGTAAGAATCGATGGCCTTTCGAAAGCCAACGTGAGATGAAATAGTACGGATATGGGAGGGGAGCTTGTTCCACAGTTTAGAATAAAGGCAAAGGAAAAAGTTTTGTCTGAAGACAGTTCGGCACGTCGACAGTGAGAGTAAACATCCTGAATTACGGATATTATAGGGAGTACGGGAAGAAAATTCAGGGCCGCAGTCAGCTATGTAAGCCCGCCGGTAGATTAAGCGATGCAGGAGGCCTAGATTCAACCTGATGCGCCTTAGCCATAATGGATCCAGCCCAAGTGATGAGCAGCGAAGACGATACGGTAGTGTAGATGACACCGGAAACAGGGACTTAGTAAACGAGCGCTGCACATTCTCCACAGCAGTCCGGCATGTTTGTGAATACTGTGAGGCGAATTCAGGGCTGGATTCAAGAATTGGTCTTACAAATTGTTTAAAAATGGCAATTAAACAGGATTTGTGAAGGAAGGATCGGCGAATGTAAGCGCAGAGCTTGCGAGCTTTGGCCACTCTGTACCTTACATGTTGGTTGAAGCTAAATGTACGGACCTAAGGCTAGCTAAATGTACGGGAATACCTAAGGCTTATAGAGGGTGTTTGCTGACCGTGGTGCGAAACCTAACTATACCTCTCAACTTTCCTGTCTTGGCCTCGGCAACCAACGAAAGACACTGCGTTGATCACATGATAATTAGCGCTCCACAGAGACATAGCCACCACTACGTGCTTACATTCGAGTTCATACGCTATCGGGCTCGAAATCCCGAAACCCAAACGTTGATTCGAAACCTCTGCTGTTCAGAATTTCCAGGAATGCGTATCATACTTGAGAAGCAAAACTGGGACCAGCTTCGGTGGAAAACTAATACGGGACCATTTTTCAAAAAGTTCACGAGGTTGACGCAAAGTTTCTCCCAAAAAGCAGCACGCGGTCGGATGAGCCGCAAAACATCTGAAAGAGTTCGGCGTCTTTTGCAAAGAAGACCAAGTTTCCGTTAAAAATTTGACTGCAGGAGGCGCAGATGAGCTGGCATTTCGTAGAATGCGGAACCGCCGTTGGTAAGAAGTCCTCCACTAGAACATACGAAAACAAGTCGAAATTTTACACCTCGTCCGGAAAAACAGAAACATACCACTCAAATACATGAGACATGGCCGAAGAAACAAGCCATCCGCGTTCTCCTTGAGTGACAGGGTCGGGGAACTCGCGGATGACCCAACAGTGAGATCCGAAGTCTACGGGGAGCACTATGCAGGTCTGCAGTCAGCGCTAGAGTCCTCGTCACGTACATTCTTGTCAAGGTGGAACCACGAGCGGCCTCCAACCGACATGGTTTTTACGGTGGAGGAGATTAATCAACTTCAGCACAACATCAACCCATTCCACGCGTTGTGGCCCGACGAGATTCATCCTAGGATCTTGAAGGAGACGTCGTTTGCACTGGCAAATCACTCCTACCTGGTGTTTCGTTAACCGCCCGTCGAAAACCACCTTTTTCTGCTTGAAATGAAACGGTTATCACGGTAATTTACAAAACTGATAACTGACTATTGCCTGGCGACTACAGGCTTTCAAGACTCACTAGCTAGCCACGTGAGGTGATGGAACGCATTCTGAAGCGAGCTATCATAGATCACCTTACTCCCATCAGCTTGATATCTCCAGCTGAACCCGGATTTCTCCCAAACCGTTCTTGCGTGGCGAACATGCTCGTATTTATGGACAGCTGATCCGAAACCAAGGGCGAGGGACTCTTATCGGATGCCAAATTTATCGGCTTCTCAAAAGCATATAGTCGGGCCCCACGCGTCCCGCTGTTCCACAAACTCGTCTTACGGAAGCCACGGAATAATCCTACACTGTACCAAGATGTTCTTGTTATATGGATCATTCCGAGCGAGAATAGGCTCAACCTTCTCCTCTTCAGCTCCGGTCTTTATTGGAGTTACTGAAGGCTCCGTTTTGGGACCACCACTGTTTCTGATGTACGTCAACGACCATCCAGATGTTCTTGCAAGTTCACGTCTACTTTTTACGGACGACTTGAAATCCTGGGGCCCCGATGCCAGTACCCTCCAAATGAGTGTAGAGGCTGCAAAGCAGCGGTGGGTGGACTGGCACGTTTCTCTGAATGGCCAAAAGTGTGTCCATAGTCAGTTGGAGAAAACTCAGTGGATGTCTTTGTCATGTGTGGTTACAGGGGTCCAGAAGACCTCACGAGGCTAGATGCCAAAAGCGATTTGGATATCTGGCTCTTCTGAAACCTGTCCTTCTCACTGCACCATGAGAAATTGGCCCCAAAAGCTTTCGCCATTCCACAGATGATTCGGCGCAACTTCTCCTGTATTACTGGGGCGGACTCCCGATTTCCCTATGGGGCCTACGCCAGACCGCTTCTTGAATATGTCAACCAAGTTCTCTACTCAGAACACACGAAAGACATAACCCTCATTGAGCCGCTACGAAAATGGTTGTCGGCCTCAAATCCGTGAACTACGAAACTCGTGTCGCGATGCTTGACCTCTTTCCTCTGGTGTATCTTTGCCTCCGAGAGGACCTAATTGTTACTTATGCCCTGTTTGAACAAGGCTTGGCAAACAGGTGTTTCACCGTTGAGCCAGCAAACACACGGCGGTAACATGGCAAAAAAGCTTTCAGGCTCAGAGTGAAAGCTTTCGTTAGGCAATTTTTTTTCCATTTCGGGTGGTAGCTGCATGGAATAACCTTCCTCTGACGGTCGTCCACGCTCCTTTTAGAACCCAGTTTAAGGCACTGTTAGACACTTAGTTATGCGAGTCCTCGCGCTGGAAAGCGTACAGATCCACACTGAGAACTTAGAGAGCAGTGCTACGCGCTTTTTTTACTTGTGCATTTCAGGTGAGAGACAACCGCCGAAAGACAAGAATAAAACCGACCCGAAACTTGGACAAAAGCCTCGATCACGTGTTTCATTTCGTGAATCCGTGAAACCCGGCAGTATCCCAGCCCTCGTGGTTCAGAAAGTTAGGCACCGAAAGGGTGTTACAGCTGAGCTGAGCGAACGTCCTTGTATCTGCGCCAACCTGAATTTGTTTGTTTAAACGTGCCGAATAGGTGATCAGGGGCCTGGCAGGTTTATGAAATTGCCAGTAAGGCCCACAAGATCGACTTGTGAGAAATAACGTCCAGTACTTTGCTCACAATGGCTGGGCTGGGAATGGCAAACGAAGTCGTGAGAAAAGTCTTTCCTTATAATTTGGAATTCGTTTAGCATCACAGGGTGCACACAGAAGCTGCCGGCGAGTTAAACGTTTACGTGCAGGTTAGTGCCACTTCCACATAATCCTTGAGAGGCTGATAGATGTTATACTTGTATAGCCTTTTCATATCCTCTTCGACCGTTCATTTGATTCTTGAAAAATGTGAAATCTGAGACCTCCAGGATTGCTTTACGTTCTGTCTGAGCTGTGGCACATAAGTACAGTTTTCTATCCACGAGTACTCGAATTAGATAAATGCCCAAATGTTCTCTACATCATTGACCAAAACCAGCTTAAGATGGGTGCGTAATTATAGTGGTAATGTACGCTCACGCATATGTATATACATGAAGATGAAGAACTTCCCTACTTCGAAATTCTAGATGGAATTCGAGCATGAGGTTAATACGTTTTCCAATTGCAGTCAATCCACATGGCTTTTATGCATTGACCGAGCACAGCGAGTCACTAGTCTAGGAATATTTGGTCCCTCGACAGGCTCAAGCTGATAAAATCGCACCGTTTAACCTAATTCGGCTGCTTTGTGAGTCCAAAGCTCTGTCTTTTTGGATGAATCGGCATCGGAAGTTTGGCGCTTGAGTATCTAAGCTTTGGACTAAGGTACACTAATCGCGCAGTCAGTGGCGCTGGTCTATCAAAGCTATCGCTGTTATTGTTTTTAACTTAATGTTATCTAGTCGTTGTATCCCCGTAGGTGTTTGTGACCTCCGAAAATGGTGAATGATAATGAAAACGAGGGATGTTTTGTCTAAGTGATAGGTTACGGAGATGATACTAATTTGGGCAATTTTGGAAACCCGACGAATAAGGAGAGCAGCGCCCTCGGCTACGCCCCTTTTTCCTATCAAAATTTATTCGAAAGTGCCAAATTATCGAGCAACAAAAATTGGCACTGTGAAGTCACTGCATAAAATAAAATTATACATGCATCTGTTTACCGGTAATGCACGACTATTCGTCTTCAGATACTTGTCTTTTGGACGCGGCGTCTATTCTATCATTATCATCTCCCCGAAGCATCGTCCATATCATCATATTTAACATCCAAATGCTACATTTTCTGTCAACCGGAGAATTATCTCAATCAACTTTTGCAAATCGTGATCTAAGCGTCTTCTTTTCGATGAGCCAACTGCTTTCAGTGATCAAATCTCTAAGCGGATTTTGCATGCTGTTCTAGTCCTTCCTTTGCTCGTATAGTTCAGTAGTTCCAGCCCAGCAAAAGCGTGTTTTATTTGATTACATGGGTGCATGTTTGTGAAATATTCTGGTATCGATAGTGGAAAGTTTTAACAAGACTACAATCTGATCGTGCGTAATAATTTTGCAGCCGACGTTCGCCTGAATTAAGTGCTGAACGTAAAATCCGTTGCATTTGGTGGGGTATATTTCAAAACGTTGGCGCCCCAGCAGCAAATATAGAGTACGTTTCACTTTACATAGAATAGTGGTCTATTCCGGTAGTTCATCCGCACCGTCAGCTACAAAACGTGTACGATGGGTCTTCTTACGAGCGCTTGCAGTTACCTGCCGACCAGTTAACCGTCTTCCTACCACTGCTGCAAAACTAAGCTTCTCCGCCGGTAGGGAAAATTAAAAACAACACTAAATAGGCAAATGACCCATCGCTGAAGGCGTGTAAATTCACGCGCAAAAGTGTACCTCTTTCACTACGCGTTTTTTAAATTTACCTGTTTGTCGGCGAATACACCCATTTCTATAAAATAATATGATTCCGACAGAAGGCTCACAAAGAACCAAGCTGAAACTTTTGCTTATGAAGTCCTTAAGTTTAAAAACGCCGTAGACGAGAGACTGACAAGGGTACCCGATAAGTCTCCTGTCCGAATCAAATTATTATACAAATGAGTATAGTTGCAAAATCTGTCTAATTGGGGTTCATTTAAAACATGACGTTGACATACATCTCCGATATCCTACCAGCTGGATCATGAGGCCGCCTGTGTGCAGCACATTCAGTTGAAGAACATCACATAGGCATGTTTGGCAAGATGCGCAATGAAACGCGACTGCTTCCGCAGTTCTACTAGACTGGCACTTTGAATGTTTGTACCTAACTAACAACCATTGCCATTCAGGTTGCAGGCAAAGCCTGAAAATGTGTTAACACCATAAATGCATTTATCAGGGTTGATGGGTACGGTGAACTCACAAAACCGATTTGATATAGACAGAAATCGGACATCATGTGTAGCTTTGTCAGCAGCGTGCAATGTGTTATTATCTTGACACATCTCAATACCCTCCAAATTTTTCGCAATAGTATTCATAACTTGTTGAAATGCAGTTGGTGAAATATTCAGACCAAATTGGAGTTGAATGTATCGGAATACCACAAAAGGTGTGTTGATCGCGGAAAGATTATTAGAGGCTTCTTTCTGTGGTACCTTAGGATTGTGTAGTGGTCTGGCTACCCAATATGTTAGTTTACCAGGAGTGTGTGGCAAAGAAATAAAAATAATTACGCTAGGTTGGGTATACAAAAATAAAGAGATCAGATGGAACAGACTCACTAACAATTGTTCTCTTTAAAGTAGTTCGTCGTTGGCCCAGGTCAGCGAATAAACAATAGTCCAATTATGTTGGTCCAGTTCCCACATATAATAGATTCCGAAGATGTCTGAAATGTTTTGGTACCAGAGTTAGTACATGAGACTCGCGAATGACCGCTGCAAGCGCGAGCGAAATCAGAAGAGAGAGCCGAAGCGCGCGACCACCCTTGTATTATGTGAAATTGTACAAGTGCGCATTTTTGTAGTTTTTCGTATTCAAACAAAAACCGATTATGCAATTGATGAAGTACGTAGTGTTATAATGGAAGTAAAATAAAGGTACAAAACGCCACAATAGACACACATTGAACTTAATGCTTGACGATCAGTTTCCCGTAAGCCAAATGGAATAATTCTTCTCTTAGCAAATATAGGCCCTCCTGTTACTTCGAGTCTCACCTTGGGTATGTGCATGCCACCTGTAGCCTTAGAACATTTAAGAATCAGTTGCTTGAGTTCATTCTTATTTACAAAAGTCAGTAAGGTGATACTGGTTCGCAGTGAGCGCAAGACTTTGAGTCCGATGGTCCTGAGGTTGAGACCAAAAAAATTACAATCGCTGGAGGTACCTTGGGGCAATCTTACAGGAGTCGTGCAACTACCAACTAGAGGTACAGACTGTCCAGTGATACCGCAAATGTTAACATCTGTAGACACTATCACGACACTGGGGTAGAATGCAGTTAGATCTGAGTGTGTAATAATGGACTAAACCCTACCAGTGTCAACAATGAAGTCATGCTTTCGAACAGAAGGGGATATCAAAGTTTTAAAAATATTGAAGAATTTGGGGACGAAATAAATAGAGAAAGGGTAGAGATGTCTACAGATAATACTTTCACGTCAGTATTTGGATCAGAAGTTAAGTGACACACAATTTTTGGACTTACAGACAAGTTGTATGTATCCCGTTTTATCGCAGATAAAGCACATTGCTTGCCTGTGAGAGCATGAATATCTTATTCACATTTCTCAAATTTTTGAACCACCGAATTAGAGTTACCATCTGTGAAGTGACGTATTGATGGATTTGGGGCACGAGAATTTGCTCGAGGTTTGAATTTGTTGTTGATCTGCATCCTTGAATTATTTCTTTTAGAATAATTTAACAACATTGCTTCCTCAGTCTTCGTCACATGCTTCACATCTTCATACTGCGCACACATTTTCCGGATGGTTTGAATTTTCTGATCCGGATAGAGCAGCAGCTTCTGCTGTAATTCGGGCAGTTGAATGCCAGCAATCAGCCTATTATGCAGTTGGTCCCCAATTGGGCAGCAATCAGCCTATTATGCAGTTGGTCTCCCAATTGGGCACCATAGTCGCGTTTGGCTACCTATGTCTGCAATTGCAATACGAAATCACGAACCATCTGAGAATGTGAGCGGGTCAGGATATTGAACCTAGCTCGTTCGACTGCTACGGAGTTAATTAGTTTGAAGTGTTGCAGAACATTTTTCTTCAATGCAATGTAGGAACTATCGGTTGGAGATTCAGGATGTACTAAATTCTTGATCAACGTATACGCCTCCTTGCCAACAAAATGTAGAAAATATGCCGTGAGCTTCTTATCATCCCTGTCAGATTTTGCGAGACACCATATGTCGAACCGGTCAAAATAATCCTCTACGTCTTGCGCATTTGAATTAACATCTAATGGTTTCGTTTCGGCAGGCATGATGAATTGTTCCAATCGCGACGCCAAAATGTGCGAATTAAGTTCTGCACATATATCAGTGTAACCAGACTAACTAGAAACCCAGAATTCGGCACAGCGTAACAAGTAGCACGTTTGTATTCGAATTGGCGTATATGTACAGCATCTGGAATATTAAAACAAGAGAATAATGAATAGAGTGGTTAATAGAGTATCACTCGTGCTCATCATAGCCCATCCCCGAGTTTTCGTCAACCCAATGTTCTACTTGAACCCAAATTGCGCAAAATTAGCAAAATACATTCTTTTCCATGGTGATTTGGTTTTTGGGGGGACTTCCCTGAAACCCGGTTGAATCTCTCGTTTATGTTGCCTTAAATGCAAATGAGTGTCTAATCTGGATTCAAGTGGAATATCAAGTTGACGGAAACTCGGGGATTGCAACTAACTGATGGGCCGCAAGAAAAGCGAAACTGGTAGTGGGCTGTCGAAGCGTTTTCAACAACTTTTCCAGTGTTTTTCAAGAAAATATACTACGATATCTCGAAAATCGTGTCAATGAAAAAATGAGGCAGCCTTTGTGTGGCCAGTTATTTTGAGGATATCGGAGACTGGGGATTCAGTTGGGTTCCAGATGAGTCTCATCAAAGGTGAATTGGTATGCAAATAAGGGTATCACATATATTTATCCTGTACAATTTTTGCGGTATGCAGAAGCGACGTACCCTCGCTCCCTTCCGATGGAATTCAAGGTCGGTAGCCCTCATAGTGACGCAAATTAGAGGGGATTTTTAGCATCAACGCATTTACTCTCGAATGGGTAATATGCTTCTGAACGAAATTTTTCAGCACGTAGTTCAAATTCATTTCCAGGCATACCTCTATGTGCGTGTGTACTGGTCCAGGCATCGGATACTGCGTCTGGTACCACCGTATGCTGTATGCGCTATAATTTCTGTTTTGGACACAGGATGGGGCCGTAGTTGCCCGCAGGTCAGTAGTATTTTTGTGAGCAAAAAATGAACCTTCGCAGTCTAGCTCACAAACCCACATCTCAGTGCCTACAACATAAGGTGGCCTTATGTATGTAGGTATGTTGTGTTATCATGAGGTTCCAGGTCTCCGTAGACCTTTGCTACAAGATTTTCTACCACCTATTATCTGGGCGTTAGGAGTGTGCAAGTCTTTTGCTGCTATCTGCAGCAATGTGAAGATTTTGATATATTCCAAAATTTATCGTGATTTGCGAGTTCGAAGCTACCAGTGCCTAGTTCGATGGTCTGTGTTTTAATAGTCAGTGTTTGTGAATGTTTGTGGAAGGACGCTGTCTGTTTTTTAGAGATAGTGTAAGTACTGTAGCTAGATGTGTTGCTATTATTCTGGTAGGGTGAGAAGCAGTAAGGGGATACATACCGTCCGGATTTGCATTTATGCGCTGTAAAGTGTTAATGTTTCACATTTTCCACAATAAGCACGCCACAAACCAACAGAGAAGCCAACCACGACGCAATTCAGATCAAGAACGGGCCAATCACAATCCAGGTTACAGCGCAAAGGCTGCTCTTTGTAGGCTACATAAACGCAGGCACGAAGAGAGGAACTACCCAACCAACAGCGCACTAAAGATGTCTCCTCGATTGGTGACGAAACGTTTGCAAACCAATTGCCAAGCTCGGCGAACAGATCAACAGCCACCTGATCAATTACCAGTCCTAGTCTTTCTTTTCTTAAGGGTTTAGTGAGTTTGTATCAATGGAAATGGTATCTAGAAAAGGGCAGGTAAAATAGCCATGATCCTCTTTGGGTGTGGGTTTGACCTTTTATCTTGTTCCTCTGTTTTGCAAACCGCGGCAGGATATTGCGTTTGGAGTGATGTCGTTCTGAAGTTTGGTACGGCAAGACCAGATTCGATGATGAATTTAGTCGGGCCAAATTCTGTTAATAAGTGACTATTCAGGTTTGACCCGGTCTGTAGAGTTAGACGGAGCGAGATGGCTCAGTGGCAACTGCTTTTCACGCCTGCGAAGTGTCCACCGAGAGCTTCACAGCTGGATGATTACTACTATTTTGTGGAGAACAATGAATATTGAGAAGGGCCAGCGAGCAGTATGACAATATGGAGTATCGTAGGTGTCAAAATAACGAAAGACTATTATGTCTTGAGACTTACGATCACTATCAATCTATTTGGCCTGACTCCACGACTAATTTACGTCTGAACAATTTTGCAAATGGTTTGGGAGCCCAGAATGTGAGGTAGTTTTGAGACGGTGTCATATGCTGTGGGCTTTCGACACACAAAAAACACGCTTCATCATCTGGCGTAAATTATTCTATGGGGCCAAGCATTTTGCGCCAAATGTGATAAATAGTTCCATTCATCCTTCCCTAGAAAGTATGGACAAGAGAGCAGGGGCCCGTGCTGTTTGCCAAAAACGCCTGCACAAATGATTCGTGGACCGAGCGGATAGACACGTCGACAGACGCATGATCATAACCATTCACAGGACCGGATAATAAAGAAGCTAAGTGTTACTGAAGTACAAATGGGCTTGATTTCTCTGTGGAAGGCAGTTCGTGGCATAAAATTTCTGGCAATTCACGCGTTCTGTGTGCAGGGATGTGCCACTTTAAAGCCATTGGTACGTTTTTAGGAAGCGGCTTCAAAACGTTAACTTATTACAGACAACGAGAGTTGATACCCGGGACATCCCACCGACCCTCATTGTTGTGGCTTTTACGTAGAAAATTTTATAGCAACTAATGAATTTAATTTTTGGTGGCTTCTCGGCTTCATTTTTACTGGATGTACGACAAGCAAACGCAGCACCAACTTTTGAAAAACTCAAGATTGACGATGGACGTTTGGGGATTCAGGTCCAAACCCAAGTGAAAGAACGTAAATATGAATAAATCCGTCAAAGAAAATTGTGGGGCCAGGATTCTTTGTCTTCGTAGAAAAGGCGATTATGTAAACACCAAACCAGGTAATTCCGTTGCTTATTTTAGCAAATCCACAGCGTTTTCATCTATGAATGGTGTCTCAGAGAGACGGCCGACCTCAGATGAATAGCACATAATAAAACCATCATTTAGGCACATGTACACCACTCCTTACAGCTTTTTTGCTTAGCCTTGAATTCTTACGTACGTTTTGTAATTCCGAGAGTGTAAAAATAACTCACCTCGACAAACGTGTGTGAAGATTGGCTCCTTTCTGTACCAACCTTTCAAAAATAAGTTGCGGAACAAGAGATACGAAACACTAAGCACTAAGCCTTGTTGCAGCAACACTTATGCAGATAGCCGAACGAGCACTAGAAAGCACCCTACGCCGGCAGTTTCCAAGCTATGCCATAAAATCGCAGCGTTGCTGCGCACTTCTTGTTGGACAATTGTTAGTCCATTGTTGCTCTGTGGCAGCAGCCCAAGAAAGTTGAAATTTAATGAAGGCGTTTTGTTTGGTGTCGCAAAAGGTAGTTACTTTTGGACTGCTCACTTATACAGTATAAGTCAACGTCCAGTTTACCATTATTAATACAGTAAAAGTTTCTTTCCCGTTAAGGCGTCGTTTTGGTGCGCGAATCTTGATCCGAACCCTACGAACAAAAGCACGTGTAATATCTTTATTGTTATCTTTATTATCCCAAAAGCCAAGGCGTTAGAACTGCTACTTGAGTGATGGTGAAAAGTTGCCGAGACTGCAGTTTATTGGATTATTCGTGGTATAAATTATTTCTTCAGCTTTGGAAAACCTTTAGAGAGCTTCATCTTCACCCTTTTTAGTATATCCGTTCCCCCTTGTTTATTGGATGTGCTAGTGGTAGGTATTATTTCGGCTCCGATTGATACTTCGCAGAGTGAATCTAAAAACTAGAATTCCACGCTATGACATATGTATCTACATACAGGGAAGTTTAATGCTGAACGCTTGGACACCTCGATCTTGGGTTAATCCCAGCCATTATTTCTTACGATTTATGAGCATGTGGCTGGTTTTCCGTACCACACATTGGCGGGTATGGTGTAGAGGTTAAATAACTTAGCACCTCCCATTTTTTATAGTATTTAATTGAATGCGCGTGAAGCCCACGGCCTTTTTGTTTATGTCCTTATAAAACTTGACACTTTGGGATCGCTTTAGGTGGGAAAACCAGGAGCTCGTGCATCATTTAACCTAAGCACCTCCACATCTAATCGTTGTTGGATACCGCGAGATGGTAGCAAGTTGTGATTTGGCCCCTTGCTGGGGCTCATCAGGTAGGCGCA
>NW_008751838.1:0-685 GCF_000715545.1 Opisthorchis viverrini
ACTTGTGATGTACGATCTGCAATATGTCCATACTGTTCACGCCGCTAGGCATCGGAAGGGTGTTACGACAGCTAAACCAAAAACCTGATACAAAATACGGAAAACGGTATTGTGTTCTAGGTATGATATCCGATTATAAAGTATTCCAGCACCTCCAATGTTTGCACATTTAACTTATCAAGCCCATAAACTAATATAAATGACGTCTAGGCAACGTTCTTTGAGTGCCCAACTTTCAGACCGCCATAGAGAGGGACAAGGGCTAGGGTACTGCCAGGTTGCCGAAATATAACAGCCCTAGGGTGAAAAGAGAAAAAGGGTTGGTGAGGGAGGGGACCTAGTGCTGGCCTCCAACCGCTCAACCAGACAATCTGGAAAGAAACTGGCAGCACGAACGCCACTGACATCGATTGGCCGCCATTTCTTGCAACGTCTCCAGCCAAGTACAGACGGGGTCACGGGGACCCCATCCTGGGAGGCGTACAACCCCAACAACACCCAAACTCCTCGTTATCTCTTTCACGCGTCAAAAAATAGGGATTCAAGGAGAAGTTCTCGCGCTAAACAATCAGCTTCAGTGTGGATTAGGTGGAGAACAAAAAGGAGAAAAACCTGGTGCTCACATGCCCTGACCGCCACTCAGCTTGCGCAGATAAGCGTGAAACGACATAAATTTCACTGGCGG
>NW_008751838.1:695-4109 GCF_000715545.1 Opisthorchis viverrini
AGGGTGCTACAGCTGAACGGTTTTTTTCTAAGTGTGTGTGGATGTACTTCATTCATTACGCCTCGGCTAAATACATTGGGTCATACCAATGTAGGTCACCAATCAGACATCAAAGATGGTCGCAGGATTTCCATCGCAGTCGTTGAAAATCAAACTGGGAAACCAGGCCGCCTCATGTTTCAGTCGCTACGATATTCTGGATATCGCGATACACATACATTTTGTAATGCGCTACTCATAAGGTTGCCTGGAAACAGCAAAACGGTGAGATTCAGCTGGGTTCTAAGTGAGTCTCACGAAAAACCAAAGTAGTTTGCAATTGAGTGTACATTCACTAATTCCGTGCAATTTGGTTTCAAGTAGAACATGAGGTTGACGGAAACTCGGGGACTATGCCTACCTGATGAGCCCCAAGAAGGGCGAAACCGGTCGTGGGCTGTCGACGAATTCTTAGCAACCTCGAGTTTTCTGGAGGGTACTTTCTGGAATTATGCCTCGAAAAATACGGAGTCTTCCGACTAAAATGTTATCATAGGAGAGGAATTCTGACCTTGTATTTTAATCTCAAGAAAACTCAGCGACCTATAGAATGCACCCGCACAGTTGTCCTCGCCTACACAGTATGTCAGGCCGCCATGCTTCCTTCGAGGTGCACGGCAGCTAATCGCCGAAAAAGTGCAAGAGCTGGACGACTATTTTTCATTTTATTTTTCATATTTTGAACTTGCCTCCCATAAATATGTAGGGATGCAAGAAATTTCACGGCGAAAAAAGGAAGAGAAATCGAGAGTGACCACTTACTGTGTAGAAAACTTCCGGGACAAATTGGTCTTTGGTGGTTTCCCGAATGTAGCCGAATTCCGGCGCATCGTACGTCGGCACGAGGATGTTGTCACGAACCAAGACCATGGCTTGATTGGACACCTGGTAGGCTTCGAAATGAATGTCATTGGAAGCGTCCCCCGTCACAACGACGGTGACAAACTTGGATCAGAATCACCCGTCTGAACTGTAACGGCATTTGTTCGGGTAAAGATTTTGAAGACAGGCAGCAGTCACACACTCTTCGGCACTAAGGAAGAAGGTATCCTTAAAAAAGTGGAAGAGGGAATCATGAAAAATTGTGGAACCCTCATTAATACAACGGACATACTTCGTGAAAAGTGTCCACCTACCGAAAATGACAAAAATTTCACTTAAAAATAATGTTCAACGACCAACACGTTGGTAAGGAGAGGACACAAACGGCGTATTTTTGCATGAACAACAGGGGTACTCTCAAAAAATTACCTGGTTGTCAGAGGAACATTGGTCTCAACTCGGCATCGACGGACAGCCTTCTAGATTACTAAATAACCACCAGCAATATCATACATTGCGTACACAACGACACCTTTGGCAGAACGCGGAAATTTTCACTTCCATCTGCTCTAGAGGACCATCCTCTAACAGAGGTAAAAATGAGGTGTTTCCGGCCCCCAAAAAGAGCAGACGTACGTCCAAGAAGAAACATCAAAATCAAGTCAAGGCTATCTTCCAAAGCGCATGCAACCCGAAGGAAACAGAACGTGAGCTGAGCTGCTGACAAAATGTCGGAGCCTAGAGAGGGGTGGTTTCGCGTACGGACCCATCGATCAGCAATCTCGAGTTCTGAGCATCATAGCGGGAAACTTTCAAAGCACTGGCCCGAATTCACCAACCAGATGTGAGTTAAATCTCTAATCGAACACTAGCCATACAAGACTTGATTGGGTCATTACACAAACAGCTTCGCGTGTCGCAACCAGTCACCACCGGATGAAGCAACGTACGGCAAAGGGATACGCACCATTTTTTGTCAGAAAGCGTCCAGACACGAAAAGTACACGTGCAAAGAACGACGCGTCCCTAAGGTCACCATCGGTACTACACGCTCTGAATAGCGGGTGGCTTAGCAGCACGCAACTAGCGGAGTGGGTGTGAAAATGTTCACGGCAGGAACGCCGCGATTGGTTGGACATATGACCATATTTGGCCATTCAGGCATCGTGTTTACGCAGTAGTAGTTGTCCTGACAATACAGCTAGCTGTGTTCCTGCTCTGGTCGCGAAGTCTGACAGGCCCATTTCATAGGTAACGAATGGGCGCCCACCTATAATACAACATTTTCCGATCAGCGCTATTGTTTATCCGGTTACGTTTAAATGCACGTTCACAAGTAAACAACTCGTTTTGCAATCATAGAAAGTCAAAGTAAAAAACTAGCTGACAAGGACCGATGACCATCATACGTTGTGTAATAACAAAAGAACCAACAACGGTAAACAGAGTGTGCTAAACGTCCGGAAACGTCATATTTGACGTGTATGTACGCCTTGTGGCCGAGGTATTGGCAGCCGGCATTCAGCAGATACTTGAAAATGATTGGCTGTTGGATTCCTGTTTTCTCGCCATGACGCTGGATCGTACGTTGTGTAACAACAAAAGAACCAACGACGGTACGTAAGGTGTGCTAAACTCCCGAAAACAGGTCAAAACGCCATACACACAACGTCATATTTGACGTGTACGTACGCCTTGTGGCCGAGGTATTGGCAGCCGGCATTCGGCAGATACTTGAAAATGATTGGCTGTTGGGTTCCTGTTTTCGACCAATAAGGGCTCGCCATGATGCTGGGCCAGCAAGAGGCCTGAACACCTGATCAAGCGCGTACGAGTTAGGCTTACTAAACGCTGCAGTGCCTGACTTCAAGGGGTAAGGTGTTTTGGCAAACGACTCCGCCCAACACCTTGCATTCTTGTCTCAGTAATGCGTACACTCGGATATTTGGGGCAGTATCAGTCACCCTCCCGAACGGCTGAAGTAGAGGTCATCATCTACTTGGATAATGCTCGCGAAGCGACCCTGACAAGAAAGGACCTGTTTTCAAGACCAAGATCCAATCTTTCATTCAATTCAGAAGGGGTTTCGCACTCGCAAGCGTCTGTGGAAAGTTTCGTGCTGAAGTCTGCGCACAGGCAGGAGAGATCCGCCGTGTAAGCTATGCAACTGTTCGACTCGATTTACGCTGATGGTTTCGGTACATTCTTCTCAGCTGGCAACTGGACATACTTAGAGTAGTTCTTGTAGTGAAATCGTTCTTCGCGGGTTCGTGTCCTCGACCAGGTGAGCGAGTCCGACGCTGAACGCCCGGGTGTGTCCATTGAATCGACTTCTGCAGCAGCTTCGCCACCGATCACCGCAACTGAGAAGTGTGGTTCGAGATGTCCAGCACGCCTGTTCACCTCAACGTAGTCAAACGGCAAACGGTGGGCAAAGCAAGACTTTCACAAGCCAGTGATTAAGAAACATACAGACAGCTTCTTTCTTCCAGATGAGTGCACTTCCCCTGGTTCCATAACGGAAGTATTAAATCAGCAGGTTTTATATTTCGA
>NW_008751838.1:5014-12186 GCF_000715545.1 Opisthorchis viverrini
ATTTATTTATTTATTTATCTATTTATTATTCATTTGTTCGCAAACAGAATGAGATAGTCAGGCATGAGCAACTGAGATCAAGTGTAAACAATAGACTGTTTCCTTGGATGCATACGGCTGGGAAAACAATGTTGCGTAAATAATTCGTTACGACGTGCAATCATCAGTAAAAAGTTGTATCCACTAATCAGCTGCTTCGAACACCTGAAGAGAACAATTATGCCGTACAAAGAGGGTACAAGGCCCATATTGTCGCTGTATGAAGGGCTAAACTAAATGAGCGTTATTTGGTCTGTCATTCAGGTTTTCTTGACTTGTGTTGATCATTTGAATGAATTCATGAAGACATCCACAACCATGTCCAACTGCTTTTAGTTTAACAAAGCTGTTTTCCGATATTGTCGCCTTATTTTCAGGTAACCCAACAAAGGTGGACCAGGATAAACAAGACAAGAGAGTGCCGACAGAGGAGGGCATTCCCCACACACATGTTCCTACCAACTTATCACATGCAGAAAACTGCACACTACTTCAGCAATTTCGAACTGATTTAGGTCCAGGCATGCTTAGCCATGGTTCCAAGTGGCAGTTCATGACTGTCAGCACACAGAAAGATGACCGTTCAGCTGTAGCACCCTTCCGGTGCCTAGCTGCCATGCCACCCAAAGGAAATACAAGGGCTGGTCACCAAAGCCTAGACAGAAGAAGTCGAGAGTCAGTGGTTGGGTTCGAACGAACCACCTTCGGCGAATCCGCACCCTAACCAACTGCCAGGTTGTTTGGCTATCACGCATGGATCACAGACTAAGCCCCGACCATATCAGTGAACAACCAGTTACATAGAGTGCTTTAAACAAAGAAAAACATTGTTCCACTGTGGACAGTATATTATCCTACCGGGCTGTTAGCATATTACAAGGATGGTGACCGCGTGATCCTCAATGCGCCTGGTTGGTGCACTACAAGACAAGGCTGCCAACCGATGACAGTGGCGTTCTTGTTGTCAGTTTCTATCCAGATCACCCGAGTGAGTGTCTGGAGGTATAGGCACCTCGGAATGATTGTGGTAAGCTAGTACTGAGTCCCTTCATCGTCCACCCTTACTCTTTTCTTTACAATAAGGCTTTCAAATAAATCATGGTTGTATGGTAGTGAAGCATCGGTGTTGAACACTGATGTCATGCTGTCGATAAAGATGATGATGATGATGACGATACACATTACGCTGATCAGCTGACAGGTGGAAAACCTTGAACTTACCATTGTGCCTCGATAGTGCTTCACTGCCCCTTTGCCCGGCTGGTCTTCAGCCACGAGGTCGGTAAAAATCCATCCTACCGGTTGCAGACCAAGCCTCTTGGTGACCTCAGCGACATGATCAGGCAATAATGCATCTAACGGGGCTGTCAATTTAACCGAACGCGTTGTGGACTCCTAAGACAGAAGGAAAACAAAGAGTGGGGGAATATTGCGTAGACGGAGAATGCACACAGAGGAAGAAAAAGCCTCACTCCAACAAACAGGAGGCTACCGATCACAGAAAGAAATCGTTCAGCTGCAGCACCCTTTTGGTGCCTAACTGCCATGCCACCAGACAACTGCACGAGGACTGGGGTACTGCCAGGTTGCACAAGCCTAGACAGAGGAAGTCGAGAGGCAGAGGTTGGGTTCGAACCACGGACCATCCTGCCAGTAAATTAGCGATCTGACCACTTGGGCCATCTCGCCCCCGATCACAGGGACTCCATCCTAGTCCAAAAGTTGGTGAATACTCTACGGATTGTCACATGATCACAGCAATCTAATTGTCCGGCTGCACAGGTAGTTACAATGAAAACCGCAGAGGCCTTCCATCAGTGTCTCTCTCGGTAAGGAGAAATGGAATAAAAGAAGACAATTTTATCGGACCGTGTCAATGCAATCTGCACAAACAGCGAGCGGCACTGAAAACTAAACTGTCCTCCTGATATACACCTGTTCTGTTGAAGCTAGCTGAGCAAAATCCAATTGAATCATGTTAGATTTGAGTTTAACATCAGCACTAATTAGGACAGCGGCATAAAGGAAACTACTCACAAGGTTGGTGAAAACCCTTCGACAGTCCACGACCGGTTTCGCTCTTCTTGGGGCTAACCAGGTAGGCGCAGTCCCCGAGTTTCCGTCAAACTTATGTTCTACTTGAACAGCGGCAGCTTCAAGCCAATCAGTTCTCCTTTGATCAGCTCTCTCCCAAAAAGTTTACAGCTTTCAAAATGTCGACAACTTAATTTTCCGAGGATATAGATCTACATTTTCCATTTTCCAGCTTGTGAATCGTCTATACAAAAAAACGAGCTTGCCCCCCTGTGTTGGTGTTAGGCGGAATTCCACACTCTCTCCTTACCGCTCACAATCAGGTGCTACTACAGCCGAGAAGTCCATCCCACGCAAGATTGGCCAAGAATTCGGGACGCTTGCTGGTCCGGCATCAAGACGGGGTCCGATTGGTCTAAAGTCTGAACCCAACAGACAATCATGACCCAATATTGGCCAAATGCCGGTTGCCAATGGCGCATCCAGAACGCGTCAGAAATTCCAAAAAGTTATAACCATTTACGCTATATATACGAAGCGCTTTACAAATGTTCTTGACTTTGTTTTGAGCATTAATAGACCTTGTGCATCTTTGGTGGTTGTTTTGACGTGAACGCTAGCTTGGGAGGCTCAGATCGAGAACTAAGCTGAGAAAAACACCGTTACTCATTTCATGTTTCTTAATGGGTCTCTTATCATTGAAGGATATTTGGAATATGTATATTCCCAGTTGTTTCATCTCCATATCACCTTCGGCTTGAGGCAAACATATTACGAGCAAAAGTAGTGAGGAGAGGACTTTCGGGTCTAGCAAGTTTCGTTTTTCATGCGTTACCAGACCACAGGTCGTTTCGACTGCGTCAATCATCCTCACAGCTTTCGCGTTCTCGAGCCCCCTCCCCATTCTGCGCCCAGCCAACTTCCACTTTTATTCACAAACGGAGCTGTCATCCGCTTCAGAACTACGCCGATGGACCCACGCACTTTGGGGTCAACGCCATGGTCGAGGGTATAAATGACTCGCTCACTCTACCATAACTGTGTAGTTGTACGTCCGTGAAGTTTTAAAAACGGGTCGAACCATCGAGTTCAGTGCAGCATAGAACAGCTTCTATAGGTCTGGCATCGAAATGTTGACAGCATCTCGGGGATTGCGCCAACTTGAAGATCACAAAGAAAAGAGAAACCGGTGGACTGTCAAAAATATTTCAGCAACCTTATGAGTAGTGTGTTTCGTCTATACGACGTATTGGGATATCTAGAACATCGGAACAACGGAAACATCAGAAGGCCTGGTGCAGCACATTCCGCTGAGTAAGAATATCATAAACAAGAGATTCAGCTGGGTTCCAGGTGGTGTCCCGTCAAAACCAAATTGGTATGCAGATGAGTGTATAAGTCGAGTGATTGAAAATGCATGTCTGGTCCAAACCATTTCGTTGCCTAGCTGTCATGTCCCCGAAAGAGGCACAGAGGCTGGGGTATCGCCAGGTTGTCTAAGCCTCACCACTAACACTATCATCAGCTGTATAAAACCGCGTACTAGTTGTACACTGGTTACAACTGACACAGTTCCCTTCGCCGGTGATTCGGGGAGGTGGGTAGATGGCTGTGCATTGTAGGCAGTAGCCGATATGATTGATGCGTACACACTGGGGTATCAGTAGACTTTCCAATGGGATTGGGAGTGGAGCTATGCATTGAAGCTAACTGCTTGGATACATGAAGGCTGTTGACAAAAAGACTGGGCCTTGTCTGAAAACGTCTCCAAATATTGGTGTGCCGCCTCGGGGTCCCCGTCAAGGGAGCAAGCAACGATCAGCGCAGCTGAGTTTGCAGGTCATGGCTTCCATACTTCGCTCGATTGCTTCCACATTTCGCGTGGTTGTGCTCTTCGAAGAAGTCGGCCAAATGACATACGTAAGACGTAAGCAGTGCTACCTAAGCACTGCGATCAGTTAATCCATCGACGGCAAGTTATTTCTTCCAAAAACCTAGACAGAAGCAGTCAAGATCCTGGAGTGAGCTCGCACCTTATCCGCTGATCTAGCCTAAGCTCAAACGATATGACGCGCTAACAGCAACAGTGATAATGATAATGAGAGAATGATTGTAAGACATAAAGAACTAGCAGTGATTTGTAGGGGATCAAGAAGCAATATGAACAATGACACCTGATGCAGTCTAAGATACCTCAGACAGAATTTAGCAGGAAAACAATGAACGGATGGCGTATTACCTGAAGTGGTTCGTAGATAGCCGCAACCACTGCCTTGATTGCTAATGGAGGGGATCCGGCGGTGTCGAAATGGGCATAACGACCCAAGAGGATACCGATTCGTTGCTCACCAGTCTGCCGCCAGTAGTCCAGGAAGGTTTCCATCAACTGTCCGTTCTCAAACTGCACGTAGTCCACGTGACGATAGGGCTGGATTTCTAAAGTGACTGGGTTCGGTTGACACTTGGTACAAATCCCTTCGGGCCAAGGTGGGTGACCTTGACACCCGGACCGCACTTTGCAGCTAAGATTTTCCAGGGTTACATATTTGCCCCTGGATGGGTGTGAGAGAAACAGGATAACGAATGAAATGCAGAATGGATAGATTGGGAAGGATCGAGTGCGAATCTGGAATAGATGCGGTTGTAAACATTCCGCGCGACCTGGGAAATTTGTACGTTCTGTCCAGCATATCTTAAACTAGGATAGGCATAGCCAATGGCATGTGAATGAAGTATCACGATGAGTAAAACTTGCACGATATGAGGTACTGTGCGAATAACCACCGAGCGAATAGCTCCAGAAACAGGAAAAGAACCACTTGTGTGCTTCTTTACGGTCCAAGACGAAGATTGCCTTGGAAAGAATAGTGCCAATTATTAATTAATTAATCAACCAATTAATTAATTAATTAATTAATTAATTATTAATATTAGTTATATTAATTACGGTATTCTGCAGGAGCTCGAGATAGGTCAATGGTTAAAGTTCGACCAGAAAGTTCATGGCTCGAACCAAACCCAAGCACCCCAACCGCTTTTGTCAAGGTTTGGACAAACTGGCAGTATCTCAGTCAAGCTGCTTTCTTCTGGCGGAATCTTCGAAAAAAACCGTTCAGCAGTAACATCCTTTCGGTGTTATCCGAAGGAAGCAAAAGGGATGGGATACTGCCAGGTTCCCCATGCCTAGATAGATGCAGATGGAGATGCAGAGGTCGAGTTCGAACTACGGACCATCCAAAGGTGAACGACTAAAAAGTCCTTGCACATGATCACCAGCAATAGTGAACGCCCGTGGGACCTGGTAGGTGTTCGCTGTTTGGAGTATATTGCTGCGACTCGACTTTAACATGAAGAATGGAAAGATGAAAGATAGAAAGAAACCTCTGCATAAAACCCAAGCCATAACATGGGAGCCAGAAAGTCAAAAACCAGGGTAACCATTAGGACCACGTATAAACATAACAGCGAAGAGCGAGGAAAAATGCTGATCGTCTGGCATCCCGGAAGGGACAACGAAGGAGTTACGGACGGATTCAAACGACCGCCAGTCCAACCAAGATCTCGCACTACTTCCTACCAATTCCTATCAAATTTTTCGTCGCCAAAGGTTGCGCTTATTTTGAACCGTAACAGATAAGACCTTATCGGTACTGGAAATTACTTTAGTTACGTTTCTAGTGGAAATTTTGGAAGCGAGATGGCTCAGTGGTTAAAATGAGAACTTACTGACCGGAAGGTCTGTGGTTCAAACCCGACATCTGCCTCTCGATCTCTCCTGTCTAGGCTTGGGTAAACTTATAGTATCCTAGCTCTCATGCTTCCTTCTGGTGGCATGGCAGCTAGGCACCCAAAAGGTGTTACAGCTGAACTATTTTTAGTAGAAACTTTATTGAAACGCTCCAGTGATCACCATGAGATCCACCCTGCCTTTTAGCTCAACCATCGGAGTGTTATGTACTGAATAAGAGACATTCAAGCTCTCATTTCTACCCAACTTTCGCAAGGATGCTTTATCGGGACGATTGCTTGGGTCTACACGACAAAAGTGAAATCCCCTTCGGATGCCACCGGGGCACTTCAAACCTCTGCAGTCTATTGGCTGCTAAAATCTAGTCAACCGCAAGCCAACAGGAACAAAGTTACAATGCTTGTATTCCTCGAAAACAGTCCCATTTGGGTTCAAGTAGAACATAAGGTTGACGGAAACTCGGGGACTGCGCACACCTGATGAGCCCCAAGAAGGGCGAAACCGGTCGTGGGCTGTTGAAGAATTTTCAGCAACCTTGTGAGTAGTCTCCTTTATGAAAAGTTACGATGCCCTTCTCCGGTGAACGAACGATTCCTACAACTTGAAGCTGACCAGTTGTTGAAAGAGGACTTATCGAACCTTCGACCTCCCCTTGAATGACACAGGTAGTCAAAAGGGCAATAGTGAGTGGCTACACTCAAACCGTCAATCGACTCACCTATCCAGATGCGCATCACCTGCCAATACTGGATAAAATAGTTGAAAATATATGACGCTACGGAGCGTATTGTATTCTAAACCTCAAGAGCGCCTATCAATGAAATCTGATAGCCGAGAAGGAAAGTGTACACCACTACCGAGGCTTGGGGTACACTCTTCCATTTTCGCCGCATCCCATTTGGTGCGACTAAGAACGTTTTATGTATTCAGCGCACAACAGAATAGTAGTAACGAATCTGTTCCTATTAGATGTCCCGGTTTGTGAACGAAACAACGCAGGACAAGACCGTGATATGTACTCATATCCGAGCACTCTGTCAAACCATAACCCGTTGTAGAGAAAATGGAACTTGTGATGTACGATCTGCAGTATGTCCATACTGTTCACGCCGCTAGGCATCGGAAGGGTGTTACGACAGCTAAACCAAAAACCTGATACAAAATACGGAAAACGGTATTGTGTTCTAGGTATGATATCCGATTATAAAGTATTCCAGCACCTCCAATGTTTGCACATTTAACTTATCAAGCCCATAAACTAATATAAATGACGTCTAGGCAACGTTCTTTGAGTGCCCAACTTTCAGACCGCCATAGAGAGGGACAAGGGCTAGGGTACTGCCAGGTTGCC